>NW_014012345.1:0-1691 GCF_000611645.1 Monoraphidium neglectum
TGTGTGTGTGTGTGTGTGTGTGTGCGCGTGCGCGCGCGTGTGTGTGCACGTGCACGCGCACAAGCGCAAGCACGCATGCGCTATGATGCATGCAGCAAGTGTCACCCATGCTGTCAGCAGCTGCCTCGCACTCTGCCAGTTGTGCCTGCCCTGGCCGCGGTGCCCCCATCACTCAGCCGTAACCTCTTCCCCTCACCTGGGCGCAGAAGTCGTTGCCCAGCGCCACCAACTCTTCCTTCGTCAACTGCTCCAACTTCTCGGTCCTGGTGATAAAAGGAAAGATAGGTGCCAGCTGGTTCACGCGAGTGCCGCCGTGCGCGCGGCTAGGGGTGGTGTGACCGGCCTTGGCACACAGTGCGCCCCAGACGTCGCCCAGTAGCTCGCCGCACGACGTAGTCCGGCTGAGTGCTGCGCAGTTGCCAAAACTCCCCCCTACACATCAATACGAACACACACACACACACACACACACACACACACACGGACGCGTGCGCCGCGTTCTCGCACCACTCGGGGTCCTTGGTCTCCAGGGTCGCGTTAAGGGACCGCAGCAGGTCGTTCACCTGCGGCGGCAGACCGGAGGCAGGGCCGGCGGCGCGCACATCTCCAGCTCAGCATGCACGCCGAACAATTTGATATCGACAGCTGGGCCGGGCGTGCTGATCAGCATTCATGGTGGCGGACGCTCCCCGCCTCGGCCCCGCGTGTCTGCCTCAACACGCGTGCCGGCCGCTGGCAGCCCCTTCGCCCGCCGCCGCCTCCGCTGACTTCTGCACTCAGGTTCCCGACGCCGCGCCGCGGCCGACCGGCAGAGGCGCATTCCACAGGCATTTTGCCTACGTACATGCTGATTCAGAACAGACCTATCCCACCCCATGAAAAACACTGAGTGCACATGTCAAATGTGCATGCGCGTGATCCCCCAACGCCATCACCCCTCACCGAGAGGCAGCCGTAGTACTCGCCGTCCTCGTCCAGGACGGGGCAGGACAGCACGTTGGCGCTGGACAGGACCTGGAGTGGAGGTACGCAGCAAAGAGAGAGGGTGTGTGTGTGTGTGTGTGTGGATGTGCACGCACGCACGAACGCAATTGTGTGTATGTGCAAGCTTTGCGCATGCACGCACGGATGTGGTGTTGGGAGGCAGCAGCAGTGCATGGCACCGCGTGAGGCTGCGGGCACCGCCCGGGAGGCACGCCTGCGGGCCATGCCAGCCGCCCGATCCCAGAAAAAGGCAAGCCCCGCCTGCATGAGGCCGCGGGGGGCGGATGAATGTGTGCACCTGAAGGGCGGTGCCAACAGTGGTCCACTTGTTGAGGGTCTGCAGGGCCGGCTGGTCGTTGGTAAGCAGGGGCGCCTGCAGGGGGCGACGGGTGGGTGGGCAGGGGCTGTGAGGACTGGGGGGCGCCGGGCGACGGAGCTCTGGGACGGCGGGCGCGCAGGTGTTGGGGCCAAGGGCGTGCAGGGGCGCGCTGCATGCGGGCGACTCGCGAGGTGGTCAGGATCGCGCGCCATGCATGCGGCAGTTCGCATGGGCGTTTCGGCATGGCAAGGCCGCGCTGTCCAGCGGCATGCAGCGAGGTGGCACGAGATCACTTGCGGCAGCCCCACCGCACCAGGTGATTCTCCCGCAGGAACCGCTTGGCGCTTTCGAATGCCATCTTGACGGGCTGCTGCTGCGGCTGCAGGGG
>NW_014012345.1:2173-9693 GCF_000611645.1 Monoraphidium neglectum
GGGGGGGGGGGGGGGCGGAGCGCGGCGGCAGGTGATCATGGTGTGCGTAGGGCGCACAGGTGGCGCAGGGCCTGTGGCGGGAGCACGCTCTGCGGGAGGTCCTGGCTGCGGCATACAGCGCCTTGCGCGCTTGTGCTCAGAGGCTTGGAAAATATATAGGTTCCGGCATTACAATGGGCCCGCTGCGCCCGGTGTACACGCCGTGCCGCCGCTTACCGAGTTTTGATCTCGGAGGGACAGGTGCAAGAAGAGTGGCAGAGGTACGTATGCGCTGAGTATCAGCTTGATCACGTGTTGTTGTTGGTATCAAGGTTCCGTAGGGATCAAGAAAGTGCAGACAGGCGATCACTGCTTATGATATTAGATCCCCTCGGCGCACCGGGCCACTTCATCAACACGACAGCAGAATTTGAAATTGGTGAACTCCACAGCGTATCAACATCATACCTGCAAATATCAAAACTTGTCCCGATCTATCTGCATCACGGGCCCACGCTCAGCGACGTCGAGTGCACTGCCAACATTTTATCAATCAGTGTTGATACTTTCTGGAATTCGTCACCGTCTCGGTAGCTGACGCCCCCTTGCGACGCCATCGCAGCGCGCGCCGCTTTTTGCACCGTCACCACTGCCCGCGCTGCAATCCCGCCACAACTGCTGGTGGCAGAAGCCTCGCCCTGCCACCATGGGGGGCGAGGAGGGCGGTGGCGCGTTTGCCTTCAACTTCTTCGCCGCGCAGACGGGGGCCGTGGCTGCTGTGGCGGTGGCGGCGCGGGGTGGCAGCGCCAGCAGCGAGGGCGCCGACGCTGACGCGCTCGAGGCCGCCGCGGAGGCGCGTGCGGCCCTGGTCGCAGAGGCGGAGGCCGAGTGCATACTGCACGGCCCGCACGGCGGCGCCGCGCAGCGCGGTGGGCAGGCGGACTGGGCATGCTTTGAGGGCGCGGAGGAGGTGGAGGCGCCGGCGCAGCGGAGAGCCAGCGAGGTGATTTTGGTGGCCACCCGCTCTGCCTCTGCCTGGCATGCACGCGCGCGCGCATGCGCACCGAATACAGGGCCAGGGGCGGAGATCGCTGCTAGGGGCCGGCTGGCGTTGTGCGCAGCGGCCGCGGGCGCGGCGTGCAATTGCAGACTTGCAGCCTGCTCAGGCGGCTGCGCCATACGCCGGCTGCTTCGACCCTTGGTACCGCGCGCCCCGCCTGGCGCTGCTGTCTGCGCCGTGCAGGACCTGGCAGCGGCGGAGACCCTCAGCGAAATCCAGATCCCGGGGACAGACATACGGCTGCACAAGGTGCGCTCCTGCCCTCCTCGGGCGCTCTTCCCTGCTGCGGCTGGGGATGGGCAGGTCTCGCGTGCAGCGCGCTCTGCCCAAATTACACTCTTTGGTCTTGGCCGTGACGCGGCCCAGCAGTGCCCCTTGACCGGCCGCGCGCCTGCGCCGTGGAGCTGCACTCACCCGGCACCCTTGAATCCCCGCCAACACACATGCACGCATGCACGGACAGAAACGAGAGCCTGGGCGCGCACGCACGCACGCACGCACGAGTGCATGGACGCACGCAAGCATGCACCCCTCCCACCAACACCCCTTACACACACATGCATACGCGCATCAACTCCAACCAAAACACTCAGTGCGCTGTCACCAGCGACGCCGCGGCTGCGCTGTTGGGAGAGACCCAGCTCCAGGAGAGCGACCTGGTGCCCGGAAAATACGAGGGTGAGGGGCTGGACAAAGCTTAGGAGCAGCCGCACCAGCAGACCCCTAAGCTGCCCTGTGGTCAAGGGCCATGTGATTGTGTCGTGTTGTGTTGGGGGCGGCTGCTTGGTGCGGATCAGTCCCTCAGGAGCGGGCCGCAGCCGCAGTCAGGTGCTCGCGCGCAAGCTCCTGCCGTCGCGTGCCCGGGGCCAGAGGCTGCGGCCACTGGCCGCTCCCGGCGCTCGCCGCGTGCGACATTGCCTGCGCGGGCGCGCCTGCTCCTCTGCCTGAACCCTGAATGGGCCGCAGCCCAGGCCTGCCGCCCGCGGGCGACCTGAAGGCTGGCCCTCCTGCCTGCCTGTGGGGATGTTTTTGCAGTACAGAACTGCAGTCGGTGCCGTCAACAAGCACACACGCACGCACGCACACACGCACGCACGCCCACGAAGGAATGATAATGATTGTATGCACAGGCTCGTGTTCATACACCCACTAGTGGAATGTTTGCACAAGCGGCAACCCCCGTTCAAACCCCAGGGGGCTTCAAGCTGTGGGAGGGGGCGGTGGACCTGGCGGCCTACATCGCGCGGGAGCACAAGCTGTTGGCCGCTGACGTCATCACGGGGACCCCGGCGGAAAGCGGCCTGGACGTGAGCCGCGTGTGGGACTGCGGGCCTAGGCTTGGCCCTGGGCGAGGGCGCCCTTGGCTTTTGTTTCACCGCCATGCGAGCAGCAGGGGGCCGACGTGGGGCCGTCATGGCAGTTGATCATTTATGGTGGCTGCGAAGGTCATCACCCCGCTTCCTGCTCCATGGTGCTCCCGCTCGCCTGCCCAGCCCTTCCGTACCGGGCCCCCTCCCCGCACACCTTTTGCTCAACCCCCGCGCGCCTTAGCACCACCACACGGCCCCAACCCTTTCACCCCTTCCTCCTCCCCCCTCCCTCCCCGACACACACGCACCCTATGCAGCGCCTGCGGGTCCTGGAGCTGGGCTGCGGCCACGGCCTGCCGGGCGTGCTGTGCCTGCTGGCGGGGTCCGAGGTGCACTTCCAGGACTACAACCGGGAGGTGCTGACATCACTCACGGCGCCCAACGTGGCGGCCAACCTGGCGCGGCTGCCGCGCGGCGCTGTGCGGCCACGGGCGAGGTACTTCGCGGGTGAGCCCGGGTCGTGGGCAGTGTTGTGGGTTTGATTTGCGGGGGGCAGGGAGGGGGGCGTCGTGCTAGTTTGGGACGAGGCGCCGACCGCAAGTTTTTGGGACCCGACAAACTGGCCTCGCAGCCGATCTCACTGAGCTTATCTGCTGGGAGCGAGCAGGGGGCTATGTCATCACAGGGGCCTTCCACAAGCTCGCACGCACGCATGTGTGGACACGCACCTGCTTTCTCGTAACGCGCTCGCACACACCAAGTTTCCAGTAGCCAGATGCACTGCAAGCACATGCATGCAGCCACACTGCTTCCTTGCACAAAACACGCGTGCGCACACACACACGCACACACACACACACACACACACACACACACACACACGCACGCACGCACACGCACGCACGCACACACACGCACACACACGCATGCACCCCCCCTGTGTCCCCACCGCACGCTCGCGCACACCGTCCTGCCCCCACCGCAGGTGACTGGCTGGCCGTGGGCAGCCTGCTGTCTACCAAGGGCCTGGACGCCTCTTATGATCTCGTGCTCACCGCTGAGACCATTTACAGCCCACACGGCGCCAGCCGGCTGCTGGAGTGCATCAAGCAGGTGGGGGGCAGGGAGGCGCGTGTGTGAGCGTGCAGAGGTAGACGAGGTGCACGCTGCGGACTGGGTTTGGGCGGGTGCGGGGTAGGGGTGCAGGGGGGGTTGCAGCGTATCATGTGTGCATGGGCTGGGGAGTGGGTGTGTGTGAGAGAGAGTGTGTGTGTGTGTGTGTGTGTGTGTGTGTGTTTGTGTGCAAGGCAGGGACCTCGAGGGGTGCTGTCGCAATGCCAGGCTCGCGTATTCGCACGGCTCCGAAGCTGCGCCGTCATGCAAGCATTGTGGCGAAAGTGGGGCCCCCAGCAACCGTCCTCCACCTCGCACCACCACCGCGCCTCCCCAGCACACGGCCCACCGTCGGCCCCAAGCACGCGTCCGCCGCCCGACCCCGCGCGCAACCCGCCCCCACCCCCGTGCCGCCCGACCTCCTGCTTCCGAACCGCCCCTTCTCGCCCATCGTAAAACCCTGCTCCTGACCCTCATCCTCGGCTCTGCCCCCCTCGACCCCGCGGACCCCCAAAGGTCCTCCGGCCGCCCCACGGCGTCGCGCTCGTCGCCGCCAAGAGCCACTACTTCGGCGTCGGCGGCGGCACCGCCGGCTTCGCCGCGGCGGTCGCGGCCGACGGCACGCTGGAAGTCGAGCGTGTGTGGGTGGTGGAGGACGGGGCCAGCAACAAGCGGGAGATCCTCAAACTCGCGTTCCCGGCCTCCATCGTGCCGTACTTCATGTGACCGGCCGATTCCATGCTGATGACGCGTTGTGATGTCAGCACCGCGCCCTGGCCGCCGGGAGGCCTCGGCGGCGGCGGCGGGCGCCCCGCTGTGCAGCGCGCGAGTTCATAGCAGCCGGTCCCAGCTTCAAGCTGCCGGCGCATGCCGCGCCAAGGCCTTTGCAATACAGGGCCGGGGCAAGGGCGGGGGCCACGAGCATGCGGTTGGACATGTCTGCTGGCAGGATGCTGTCGGGTTGCAAGTGATTGTTGCGCTTTGCACGTTTTACAATGTTGGCGGGGCAGGCATGCTCCTGGGCCCGGCCGAGTTGAACGGCTGGCCAAAGCACATCGGATGGCAGGGGCTGCTGTGGCCAATTTAAGGGCACCTCCATTTTGCCTTGGTCCTGTTGCGTTAATGATTTCCTCAGCCATGGTCCCGCGAATTCACAGCCGGCTGCAGGCATCTGCCGGAGGCCGCCAACGGCCCGGCCGCCGATCCGCTGCCGCCGTTCATAGAGGCGCGCACACCGCAGATGCAAAAGGACCGCCACCCCTGACTAATTACCGCGCAACCACCCCCACACGACGCTTGACACACGCTGCCATATGACCCAACGATACGCAGAGAGCAACCACCTGACATGCACACGCGTGATTTCGGTCGTGCCAATGGAGTAACCCCGCCAGACACTGGGTCCTTGCCTGCCTGTTTCAACAAGTATGTCGAGCAGGCCGAGCCCAGGCAGTTGGTCTGTTGTGCTCGAGCACCATCATTATGGGACAGCCGCACCCAGTGCGGCCGATATCAAAGGTGTCGCCGCATCCGCCGCACCCAGCACAGCGCCCCCCGCGAGCGGGGGCGGGAGCAGCGACACCGGGGCCGCCAGGGGGCACAGCAAGAGAAGGGGGCGGTACCCGGTGATGGCATCAGCATCTGCATGATCGACCCAGATAATGGCGACGTGCAGAGACCTGCAGACCGACAGAAACCCGCTGCCTGGCCCTCCTTCAAAAGCAGGCTGAGTGACTGGCGTGGTCCGCGTCTTGTTTGGTATGCGAGGTTTTCTGAGGCCACAATCCATCCCTTCCTTAGCTATCATTGCCTCCTTGTAATCTCGCTAGCTAGCAGGCTCGGCTCATGTCAGAGAAAAGCCCTTCACTCACAAACAGGGGCCGCAGCAGGGCAACCGACATCGCCCTCACCAGTTTGGGCCCCAAATCACGGAGCATCGAATGTGTGTGCCCCGGCCCTGACGCAATGCCTTGCAGGGAATCTTCATGCATGCAGCCTACACTACAATGCCCTCTCCTCCAACTGGCAATTGGTCTGCATCTGTCCAGCATTGAGTCAATTAGTCAAATAGCGTGGCTCGGGATACTAGCATCATCCCCACTGGCTCGGGGGTGAATGGCGAGTGATTGTGACCACTGTGCGTGGTGTTTCACGTAATGAGACTCAGCCCGGCGAGTCAGCATGCCAATCGAGCACTGTGTTTCCTGACGCGCCGTCGTTGATCTCCACCAGTGACACTGCAACCACATCCAGATTCCCAGGTGCATCCAACACAAGAACCAGACAGCTTTGTTTTGAAACGCTGAACACCAGCTGGATCTCTCCGCACACCCTCGAACCAAACCATGGACAAAGGCGCCGGGCGCCCTCAGTGACGCGGCTGACACGGTGCTTTTCAGAATCTTTTGACACATTAAACGTGACTGAGGCCCCCGTGCCTTCACGCCCCGCGGCCATGCGCCTAGCCATATGCCTCATGCTGGCAGCCGCTGCAGCACTGCACTGCACAACCGCCGCCCAAACGCCAGCTGCGCCCGAGGCACGGGCCGCAGTCACAAGCGGGCTGCCGCGCCTGATTCCCATGAGCCTGCTGCTCGGCACTTCCAAGTACCGCAACGCGCAGGTGAGGGTGGAGCGGCTGACAACCGGCAGGACAGTGGTAGGCGCAGGGGGCGCGGATAAATGCGTTTGTGTGTGTGTGTGTGGGGGGGGGGGGCTCATCAGCCGACATGTTCAGGTGACGCATGCAAGTTGGACGTAGTAGCAGGCAAGGTGTGGCAGTCAAAGCGGCAGTCGCAGGCACGAGTCACTAGCCTGTGCAGCAGCGGCCCGCGTGCGCTCCCTGTTCCAGAGGGGCCCGAACCGCTTCGCACCCGCCCCTTCATTTTTCCCTTCACTGGCTCGCACGGCACCGTGCCCGTGCGCAGCTGAGCCCGGACGGCAAGTACATCTCATACAACCGCCCGTCGGGGGATACGGGAGTGTACAACGTTTTTGTGAAGGAGCTGCCGGCCCCAGGGTCTGCGGCGGCGGCGGCGGACAAGCGGAGCCTGTTTGACCGAGAAGGGATTGACAAGGACATCCAGGTGGGCTGCAGGGCCGGTGGGCTGCATCTCGATTTGCTGGGTAGCAATCTGTTCGTTCCGGCGCCTTTCCGAAGCGACGCGGCCGCCCAGGCGAGGGGCGCGCGTATTGTGATAGGAGGGGAAAGGGGGCGCCACGGCGCCAAAGACGCCAACGAGACCGTCTGGGCGAGCCCAAAACCCGCGCGCCGCAGCGTTTGGTTTGTGGGCACGCGCACGGGGCAGGCGCCCAGATCCTGCAAGCTGTCGCGTCCGGCGCCGCCACCCCGCCTGATCCGCCCTCCGCATCACGGCGCGCCTGCCGCGGCCGAAACACCCGTCGCGCCTCAGGTGACGTTCGACAAAAAGCGAGGCATCACGTCAGGCACCTGGGGGCAGGACGGCAAGAGCATGGCATACATCCAGGTGCGGGGGAATGTTTTTGAGGGGTGCTTGTGGCGCCGATTGCTTGGGGCCATTGACGCACGACCCTGCCCTGCATGGAGCAGCGCAAGAGATGCCCTCAGCTGAGGCGGACGCGGGGTCGCGGGAAAGGCGGGGAGGGAGGCTCGTGGCAGGCGGCACCTGCGATCGGGTGCCCAGCCAGCCGGGGCTTTGATCGTGGCGATGAGTTTACGCTGCGGCACACAAGGGGTTTGTGCGTTTGAAGTAGCGACCGCATCGCGGCTCTGCTGCGTCCGGCTGTGCCGCCCTGCCCACCCACGACCTCTGCCCCGACATCCGGCCTTGGCCCGCCCCCGCCGCCCAGGACACCGACGGCGATGAAAACTTCCACCTTTTCCTGGTGCCCCTCGCCGACACCTTCAAGTCTGGCGCCAAGGCCGCGCCGCCGCCGGTCGACGCAACCCCTTTCAAGGGCGTCAAGGCGTCCGGCATCATGAGCAGCAAAAACGTGGGCGGGCGGGCGGGCGGTTTCAGGGCAGTTTTGATGCATCGCCCCCACCCCATCCACCCCTGCACCCCAGCTGCCTAGCC
>NW_014012345.1:10001-12581 GCF_000611645.1 Monoraphidium neglectum
CAGTTTTGATGCATCGCCCCCACCCCATCCACCCCTGCACCCCAGCTGCCTAGCCAGTGCATGCTTAACGTCCCGAGTAGAGCCGCCATGTCGGCGGTCCCATGCGCCCACCCGCTGCGCCTTGCTCCCACCTCCCGCGTCAGCATGACCCACAGCCGATTGTGGTGATGCCGAGAGGCACACTTGACCACTGCCCTCGCAACCCCGATCTCCTCAATCCGCATCGCATCCCCGCAGAGGCCTGGTATTCTGTACATCGGCCTGAACAAGCGCAGCAAGGAGGTGTTTGACCTGTACCGCCTCGACCTCAAGACCATGAAGCTCACACTCGACACGGTCAACCCCGGGGGGCTGACAACGTGGCTGCCTGACTATGGCTTCAACATACGGGTGAGGCGCCCCCCTTGCACGCTTGGCTGCCGATATTGCATCCGTCCTGCAATGGACAAAGGGCCCTAGGCCATAAGCAGTATCGACAGGTGGGTTACCATCAAGGGTTGGGCCTGGGATGGCTGCGCTGTCAAGGGCCTTGCGATTGCAAGCGGCACAGGTAGTGGGAGACGAGAAAAGTTTTGCGGAAAGCCGTGAAAATCAGGCGCAAGCCACCAGCAGGCGCAAGCCACCAGCCGCGGGCTACTCGCCCTGAGACGGCGTGGTTGCTGCTGTTGATGCCAATGTTTTTCGCATCTCGTGATTTTCTCCACCCGTCTAGGACCGCAGTGTTCGCCAACTTGCAACGCTACACCAGCAGTATGCATGCACATACATACGCTTGTGTTGCAACAACTCCTCCCCCGGCTCCCTCTAGCGCCCCCCTTCCCTCCGAGCCCCTCGAACCCTCGCCCTCTTGCGCTTCCTCGCCGCCCCCACCGTGCAGGCCGCCCTGGGATACAACAACACAGACGGCTCAACGTACGTCCTCATAAACGACGCCCCGCCCACCACCGACGCCGCGGTGGCGGCCGCCCCCGACCTCGACGCGCTGTTCAGCGCCGCCAAGGAGCAGAACTACACCACCGCCCAGTGGATTGCCGCGAGCGCCAGCAAGGCGGACGCGTCCAAGTGGCGGCGGCTGATCACGTGGCCGTTTGGCGAGAAGGGGGGCGTGTTTCGGTTCAACAAGCAAGGGAACGGCCTCTACATCGTCACCTCCATCGACAGGTGGGACCGGGCCTGCTGTGTCAGCACATGGCAGCAACAGGCTGTCCAGCAGCCAACACAGCACATCACCATGAGCACGCGTGATGCGCGGTAGCACGGCCCTCAAGAAAGGCGCAGGCGTGGCGCATCAGCTGACTGTCCGTGAGGCCCCTGCCGTTGCCTCTGGGACTGCTGCACGGACTCTGCCTTTGTGGGCCTCCCTCACACGTCAAAACCACGCACTCCCAGGCAGCAGACCCCCCCAAAATCATCAAGTCATCGCCCGTCACAGCCAGCGCCTTTTCTGCCATGCCACCCACCTCCCCTCTATTGAGTGCTGGTCCTCACTACAGCTTGACCCGGGTGCCCTGCTGCAAACACCCCAAACTCAGGGACACCACCGAGTTCCAGCTGGTCTCGCTGCAGCCTGGCGCCAAGGTCATTAAGCGCATCGCCTCCAACCCGCTGGTCAATGTGGGCAGCGTCTGGTTTGAGGAGGACTCGTGGGAGCCCCAGATGGTGTCCTTCAACTACCTCAGGTATGTGTAGGGGTGTGTGGGTGTATGGGATTGAGTAGGTGGGTGGGCAGGGGGAGGTTGGATAAGTCTTGGGCGGCTGGCTTTGCGAAGGCTCACCAGCATGCAGGAGCAGCAGCAGGAGCAGCAGCAGTGCTGCATCCCTGTCAGCGCTGCGGAAAGGCGCGCGAGGTTGGGTGTCGCTCGCCCAAGTGCAGTGGTGTACGGGCCGTGCGCGGGGCCCCCACTTCCAGGCCCAGTCCCAGCGTTGTGACCGACCGCATCGGGGCCTGCCTTGCTGAATAGCTGCACCCGCCAGCCACGCAATGCACTTGCCGCACTTTGCTTTGCGGCGACCAGACTGCCCTTGCCACGGGCCATATTGGGTGACAGGGAGCAGTCCTCGCATGCCATGCAGCCTTGCAACAGCCACGTCGGCGGCACACCCCATCCCAAGCTCGCTCCGTCCCCAATACAAGCAATCGACTCCTTACATGTGCCCCCTCCCAGGAACAACTGGACGGTCCTGGACCCCTCGTTGGCATCTGAGTGGAAGCGCATACGCGACTACAGGCTAGGGGAGGCGGCCTCCATCAGTGACAGCAGCAACGACCAGAAGACCTTGTTGCTCACATACTCGGGTGCGCAGGCCAGGCACGGCAAACACTGCCAGGGCGTCCGTTTTTACGCACTAAACATTGCCGCGAGATCCTCACGACCCGTCACCCGGCTGAAGATATCATGAGCACTAAGGCATATCATGAGCACTTAGGTAGTCCCATACAGTTTCTCAATTGCTGTACAAAATCATCAGTACGAACTTGTGTTGTTTCAGTGGCACTTCAAAGCACCCGGCCACCAAAGGTGGCGTGCGCACTCCCTCCGTCCCCCCAACCACCCACCCACCCACCCACCCGCTCACTAC
>NW_014012345.1:12782-16301 GCF_000611645.1 Monoraphidium neglectum
CACCCGCTCACTACACGGCTGCATCGCCCGCCTGCGCAGCCGACAACACGACGTCGCGCTATTACCTGTACCGCCGTGGCACCTGGCCGCCCACCCTGCTGTTCGAGGTGCAGCCGGAAATTACGGCCTACCAGCTCGCCAAGATGAACCCTGTGGTCATAACGGCGCGCGACGGCCTGAAGCTTCCCGCCTACCTGACCCTGCCGGTCAAGCCCGGCGTCCCCCAAGGCACCCTCCCGCCCGCCGTCCTCGGGCCGCTGCCATCCGCAACCGGCGCGGTCCAGCTCGAAAGCCATGGGGGCGGCTCGCGCCAGGCGCTCGCGGCCGCGTCGGGGGACCCGAAGAAGTCAGTCCACTTTGCGACCCCAGCTGAGCTTGCGGCGTCCAAGGGCGCCGCAAAGCCGCTGAACCTGGGGCTGCCACTGATCCTCTACGTTCATGGCGGCCCCTGGAGCCGCGACGGCTGGGGGGCTGACGGCGTCGGCCAGTGGCTGGCCAACCGCGGCTACGCTGTGCTGCAGGTGCGGCGTGCTCGTGTTCACAAGCAAGAAGGCGGACGGAGTGCAGGGTCATCCAGCGCCTGTTCCCGCTTGCCCTGGTCGCACCTTGTCTCTCAACGCCCATGTCAAGGCAACCCCATATTTGCATGCTCCAGCTGCTTGTCGCAACAAGGCCCTATGGATCGAGTGCATGAGCCTGCGCTGGCGATGCATAACCGGTGCCGTCCCGACCCGTTCCCCTCAAAAGGTCAACTTCCGCGGCTCGGAGGGGTACGGGAAGGTTTTCCTGAACCTCGGCAACCGTCAGTGGGGCGTCGGCTCGATGCAGCATGACTTATCAGACGCGGTCAAATGGGCGGTGGACAAGGGCATCGCTGACCCCAAGAAAGTGTGCATAATGGGCGGGTCCTACGGCGGCTACGCAACCCTGGCTGGCCTGGCGTTCACGCCGGATCTTTACGCGTGCGGTGAGAGGGGTCGGAGTGATGGAGATTGTGGAGTTGGGTTGACAAGCTTGTTTGTCAATATGGTGGCTGAGTGGGCATCACGCTCAGGGGGTGGCTGTGGAAAAGCATGTGCATATGTGAGCCCTGGTCATGTTCCATGTTTCAGCCCTGCCGAAATACTCAACCACCGTTCACACACGTGCACGCCCGTGCTTGCACGACCCCCCCCCCCCCAAAACACGCACACACTCGTCCGCGTCCACGCTTGCGAGCGCGCACACGCGCATGCGCGCGCGCGCGCACACACACACACACACACACACACACACACACACACACACACACACACACACACTTACACACACACACACCCTCATCCGCACCGTCCCAGGCGTCGACATCGTGGGCATCTCCAACGTGGCGACCTTCATGAGGTCTATCCCGCCCTACTGGAAGCCCTTGCAGAACGAGTGGATCACGCGGGTCGGCGACGCAAAGAACAATGCAACGCTCAACAAGCAGATATCGCCAGTGTTCCATGTCGACCAGATCCGGTGAGTTGCGGTGTGTATGTGGGTCTTGGGAGGGGTTGAAACAACAGGACTGCGAAGCGTCTCAATTTGCTTTCACCCATGCATTCTCAAGCACACGTGAGGATGCCGTACGCTGCGAATGTGGTGTATGCTGCACATTTTCCCCAAAACTCAGCAGCTTTTCTCGTAGCGTTGCAACATTGTTAGATGGCATGTGAATGAGCCCTTGAACCCAGTCTTTCCCAATGCTCCTGAGAACCCTACGCCACTTCGCGCGCGGCTTGCCAATGCAAATGTTGTCTGCTCCCACTGCAGTGCCCCTCTACTTATTGGCCAAGGCGGCAACGACCCGCGTGTCCCCAAGGCGGAGTCAGACCAGATGTACAAGGCGATGAAGGCACAAGGGCTGGACGTCACCTACATCTGGTATCCTGATGAGGGCCACGGCTTTGTTCGGCCCCAAAATCGCCTTGATTTTTACTCCCGCGCCGACCAATTTTTTGCCAAGCACGTAGGTGGCCGCTCTGAGCCGTTGATCAACCCCAAGGGCACAAGTGCGCGGGAGGTCAACACAAAGCGGCGGCGGTGACGATGGAGCGCTTGTACACCACCCATGATTGTCTTGCCATGTGCAGATCAAGTCATTTTCACATGTGTTCTATCAACGTGTTCTGCAGCAACGTCGTGGTGGTCTCTCTGCTGTTTGGTGACAGAATGTGGCTCAGGTCTCGATGCTGGCATTCTGTGCAATTCAAGGGGCCAGAGTTTCTTCCATGACTGGGGAGCCTTCAAGCGCCTCCCTGATCCTGAGGAAGTGGGCGAGCTGTTGATTGCGGTATTCAGATGCAATGTTTGGATACTTTTCTTTGGACGTGTTTACTAAGCAACGCTATAACTGACCTGCCCACACACAATCGCAAAATCAAGCAGTATACGCTTGTTGGCCCTTCTTGGCCATTGCCCACATCCACCTCATACACAGAGACAATGCAAGTGCCTCTCACACTTAAACTTGTTTCACTGCATTTAGAGTCAGATAAGAGTAGATTTAGGCTCACGTAAATCGGCCAGTCACGGAATGCAAGGTTCGGGGGGGGGGGGGTCTTGCAGCTGCAGCTCTGCGTGGTGCCTGTGTGTCTGACAGGTCCTTGTACTCGCTGACTAGCCGCATGTTCTTTTGCTTTGCATCAACACCGAACCTCAGATGCAGATCATGGGGCCAGCCACGTTCTGTGTCTGTTCATCTGTGACAAGTGCGATGCATTGCAGCCCTTCCCCCAAACCTCTTTGCTTTGCGTTTGTCACTGAAAATCAGACTTCGACCTTGTGACCAGTCACCGAGAGCAAGGATCTGGCAAACACACAGGTACCAGGCAGGGCTGCGGCCGCGGGAAGCCCCGAGAAACCGCCATCTTCCAAGCCACAACGCCGCAGCCCTTCCCCCATCCAACCTCAAAGGCGTTGAGGGCAGAGGAGGGGAGCCCGGCACCACGCGCAAAAGCAGGGACCCATGCATAACACGTGAGCGATCAAAGCAGGGCGCGGTGCGCGCCAACCCGCAGAACGAACACAGCCACAGCGCCCGACCGCGGCTCCGGGGCGCGCATCACGCACCCATGCACAAAGTCCTGGCCATGTGAGAACAGGGTCGGCTTCACACAAGGGCCCCGTTGCCCCTCTGCTAGAGGCAAGGTCAAACACATGCACTCCAACACCCGGCGACGGCGGCGGCAGCGGCTGCTATGGCGGCGGCGGTCGCTGCAGGGCCGCCAGTGGTGGCTGGGCCGCCGTAGTGGTGTCTAATGGAGTGGGGCATGCAGGTGCTAAACTTCCAGGTCCTTTAAATTCGTGTGCTCTGACATGCTTTATGCCTCGGTCTCTCATTAATCGCGGCCTCGCTCAGGCCAGGCGCGTGTGCCGGCCTGGCATGCTGTTTCTTGTCCTGAATGGATCGTGAGCTCACTCCCCCTCGGCCCGGGCCGCTTTCGAGGTGGGGGGACGACAGGGCTGGCCAGGCGTCGGCCTTCAGGCCAAGAGGTC
>NW_014012344.1:0-15304 GCF_000611645.1 Monoraphidium neglectum
GGGCTGGGCTGGGCTGGGCTGGGCTGGGCTGGGCTGAGCAGGCTGACGCGTTCAAGAAAGGAGAGACTCCGATTCAGAGGCTGCAAGAGCAAGCATAATGTGCCATACGGTTGGCACAACCTCCCGTTTTGCAGCCCAGGCTGCTGGCCCCAGGCCCGCACGCGCTGGCGCTTACCAGGTGTGTACGGGTCTGAAGGCGGCGTCCCCCGCTGCACCCGCACCCACGCCGCAGCGGGCACGCCGGGGATGTCCTCGCCCGCGCCGCCGCTGCCGCTGCCGCCCCCGGCGGCGATACCACCGCTGCGGGCCGGGCCTGACCCCGAGGCGGGGCCACCGCCAGGCTCGCTCTCCAGCGCCTCCAGGTCCCCTGCGCCACGTCACCAGCAATGTCAGAGAAGCGCGCGCACCCAGTGCCCCTGGAATCTGCCCGCTGGCCAGCTGCATCTTCTGAGGGTCATCCTGATGGCATGCCTGCTCCGAGCCTTGATGCCTGCGCGTACCCGTCACAATTCAGAGCTCCCCGCCGCAAACAGCCAGGCATGCCAGCAGCGCCAATCCCTAGCCGCTCTCGAGGCCACCCACCCCTGCAGCGCCTGCCGCCGCACCTGGTGCGCCGCTGTAGCGCGTCACCCTGAAGTCCAGCAGGGCGCCGTCGTAGGTGAACTTGCGGCGCGCGGCCAGCACCAGGGGCAGCCGGAACAGCGGGATGCTCTGGGACCCCGACAGCACCTGGGCGCAGGTGCAGTGTGTGTGCGTGTATACCAGTATATGTGTGTGTGTGTACGTGCGCGCGCGCGCGCGTGTGTGTGTGTGTGTGTGTGTGTGTGCATGTGCATGTGCATGTGCGTGTGCGTGTGTGAGTGATGGATGGGGGGGTGGCGGCTTCTGGACGGTCTAATGGCCCGCCAGCCGCTGCGCAAGGGGACGGGCGGCAGCTCAGCGGCGTGTGCTTGCTGTGCGCCTCGCCGCAGCCTGGTGTTGCGGCGAATTGTCTCGCGCACTTGCAAGGACGGTGGTAAATTTAAAGCACCTTGCCTGGCCGCCAACCATGTAGAATGCGCCGCAAAAGCAAATGCTCGACGGGCTGGGATGGCGGTCCCTGGCAGCTAGTGTGACACCCGAAGGGGGCGGCGCGACTGCCATCGCGCCCCTTGAATTGCCACTTCAACACCAGCGCACCTGGCCGCGCGTCAGCACGGGAGCAAACGCCCACGCCACCAGCACCTCGCGCATCGGCAGCCCTGCCACCCCCGGCTTGGCCAGCAGCAGCTGGAACACCAGCAGCGTGGACGCGCTCAGCCGCACACCCCTCAGCGTCACAGCCTCCCCCCACTTGGCCACCAGCCTCGTATCTGCCGCTGCCGCCACAGCCGCAGCCGCTGATGACGGCGCAGTAGCGCCCGCGGCCGTTGTGAGGCCAAGAGTGCGCTTTCCAGTGTAAGCGTGGACGGTGGTGCCGTGTCCGGCCTCCACAGGCTGGAACCCCTCATACAGGGAGACGCCAACCCTACATTTAGCAAAAAAACATGGCATAGGGGCGATTGCAGGCAACCATTGCATGTTAGCAAACTAGCAGGATGTGTGGACTGCCGCAGCCTCGGCAAGAGACCGGCACCCTCCATGCAAGCGGCGGCCCTCCCACCTGTACGTGCCGCGCTTGCTGAAAGGGCCGGCGCCCTGCACCGCCACCTGCGCATTGCAGCAGAAGGGGGTGCGGCTTGGCAGCGGGAAGTCCAGTGGAGACCAGGACAAGCACGCAGGCAGCTGCCAAGCACCTGCCAAGCAGCTGGCCCCTGCTGCATGGAGCCCAGCTGGTGCCCTGGCAAGCCGCACCCGCAGCACGTCGGTGTCTGCGTTAGACCCCCGCGCCGCCTCCAGCGCGCTGCCCTCCGCCAGCCCCAGCCCCTCATCCTCCAGCGCAGCGGCGGCCGCGTCCCGCTCGGCCAGGGGGTCGGCGTGGTGCGCCCAGTCGCCAGAGGCATGCTCCTCGGGGTCGGGCGGCGCAGCCTTTTTTTGCGAATCAGGATGTTGGGGCAGGATCCACGTGGAGCGTCCAGCCCGGCGTACACAGGAAGAGTGACGATTGAGTGTCACTGCATGACCCCCGCGCACAGACCCACAGGCCTGTGCTCTCACCTCCTCCTCCAACGCGCCTTCTTGTGGCTCGGACGCCGGCTCCCTGTCCTCGCCCGCTGACGGCGGCAGCTCAGCTGCCTGGGCCGGAGCCGGCGTGCCGCCGTCCATCCAGGGCAGGGGCGGCCTGGGTTGCAGCAGGTCCAGGTCTGTACTCAATCGATGTCCTTGAGCTGGTGTGCGCGTGGAAGACCAGCAGGCGCGGTTGGTGAAACCGGGCCTCCTTTGGTCAGAAGTAAGATGTCTCAGGAAGCGGTTTGCAGATTGCTTTGGCAAACCAAAGTTTGCCATTGTCAACCAGCCCGCAAAATGGCCCCACCCACCTGCAGCCGCGGCTCTCAGCTCAGCCAGCGACGCCCTCACGCGCGCCAGCTCCTGCGCAGATTTGGCGCGGTCGACCTCCATTCGCAGCAGCGCCATGTCGCGCATATGGCGCGCATGGGCAGCGGAGATCTCAGGGTCGGCGGCCAGCTCAGGCGGCAGTGAGGTGGCGCCCTGCTGCTGCTGCTGCTGCTGCTGCTGCTGTTGCTGCTGTTGCTGCTGTTGATGCTGTTGATGTTGCTGCTGCTGCTGCTGGTATGATTGCATTTGTTGAAAGAATGCTGTCTGCTGCTGTTGTTGCTGTTGCTGCTGCTGTTGCTGTTGTTGCAGCTGGAGCGCGTTGGGAGCCGCGTCCCAAGACAGCGCCAGCGCAGGTCGACCCCAGCTGCCCGCCGCAGGTTGTTGCATGCCCTGCTCAAAAGCCGCATGCAGCGCCGCCACTTGGCGCCGCAGATCATCCACATCAGCATTGCCAGCATTGTTGCCGCTGCGTGGCCGCTGGGGCGCTTCTGCACTGGCCGCACGTGAGGCAGCTCCCGCGCCTGCAGCCTCGCCTTGACCATCTGCGTCCCACTCCACTCGGCGCGCTGGTCGCGCCCCTGCAGCAGGCGGCGCGGGCCCACCAACGCGCTGACCGCCAGGCCGCGGCCCAGGCAGGCCACGCTTGCTGGTGGGCGTAGCAGCAGCCACAGGCGACGCCGCTGCTGCCGCCGCTGCCGCCGCCTCGCCGCGCCCCTCGCCCCCATCGTCGCTCCCTCCTCGCGAGTGCGGCGCCTGCGGCGCCTGGAGAAACACGCCTCGTGGGCCACCGGCCGTCGCGCCGCCGCTTCCAAGGAGTTGGCCGAACCTGGGGCCGCCCGCGCGGCCGAGTGCTGCTGTGGCGTCCCGGTCTGCCAGGTCGGTTTGGTGGTGAAGCACCTTTGCGGCGATCTCGCGCACTCGGGCGAGGGGTGCGCCCTGCGCGGCGCCCAGTGCATGTGCGCGCGCCGTTTGCATGCGCATGGGCTCGTTGAGCCACGCAAATGCGCATGCAGTGCAGGTGTGCATGTGCATGCATGCACATAAGTAAGCAGTGGTATGATCAGGGCTGGGAGCACCTGCACTTGCATCATGCGTGCCTTGCTGCTTCGTTTCCCGATGCCCCTGCCATACATGTGCACCTGCTTGAGCGCCTCCAGCGCTGCCCTGGAAGCGCCCTCCTCCATCGCTAGCTGCTGCACTAATGCCTCACGCTGCGGCCGCTCACTGCTTGCGCCGGGCGCTGGGAGCGGCACGCCCGCCTGGACGTACCCTCGCAGCACCTCGGACTGCTGCTGCACGATGCGCGCACGCTCCTCGGCGATAGCGCGCAGGCGGTCGCGGTGTGCCGCCAGCGCCTGCGCCTGCGCTTGCGCGTCTGTCATTGCGTGCGTGCCCGCCAAGGCCCGTTCACGCCAGGGCAGCGAGTGTTGGTCGGCGCTGCGCCAGAGCGCCGCCCCGCGCTTTCGTCACTCCAGCGGTCGCCACGCCGTGCAGCGTCGCAATGCCACAGCCATCTCCACGCGGTTCAATAACCTCTTGATGTTGCTTGCAACGTTGAGTATCCCGTGCGATACAGCACAGTGAGATCTTCGACGACCCAGGTGAGCTCTTTGCCCCGTCCTCTTCCCGTACCGTACGGTATTGCACGTTCTGACCGACGCGACCTCAGACTGTATGTTACTATCCCTGTAACATCTTGTACAAGCGTTAGGGGCACCTGGTCACGGTCAAACGATCTGCGCAGGCTTGTCAGACTTCATTTACACCATGTGCGTCAAGCTTCACCACTAGACGGCCTAAAAAAATGGTATCTGATCAGTGGTCTACAGTCGGAGGGTGCGCGTCGTCCAACGATGCCGGAGAGGTGGACATGGCGCCGGTGCCGGCGCCTCTCGCTCCTTCTCCGCTCGCTGCTGCTGCGCCGATTGCTGGGGCTGTGGCGGCGCCCGAGCCAGACAGCACAAAGGTCAGCATGGCCTAATACATGCACCTCAAACTTGGCAATATGGGATGAGCTAGGACTGGGTCTGTGTGCGCGCTTACAGCGGCGATTTGCTGCTTGGATCGCTGCTTCAAGGCCTGGCTGGCCGCGCGGCAATGCAGGCCCCCATCGAGCCGCCGGCGCAGCTGGTCGTGCTGGCGGCTGGAGCTGCCGGGGACAAGGAGCCGGAGGAGGAGCTACTGAAGCCGCGGCAGCGCGGGCGGCGGGGCAAGGGGGCCCTGCGGAGGTGCTGCAAGGAGGCAAAGAAGAGGAGGAGGGAGAAGCTGCGGGCGGCGAAGGCCCTGGGCGTGGCTGAGGTGCCAATACCAAAGAAGAGCGCAAAGGCCGAGAAAGCGGAGCGCCAGGCAGCCGCAGAAGCAGCAGCAGGTGCTTATGACCGTGCTGCAAGTGGCTGTGGAGCAGTTTCAAGCCTGCAGTAGGGTCAATGCCAGCAAGGGTTTTGCTCATGAGTGCCTGTGTAAGATTGCAGGGCATGGGGAATCCCGCATGAGCATGCACGTATCATGCAAGTAAGAATGCACGCTTATGTGGATGCACGCATGCATGCACACGGTGTGTCACTCATATCCCCTCTTGCTCACTCACACACACAGCCGCCGCCTACAAGAAGTCCATCATTGAGTTCCTGCGCACCAAGCCCCGCCCCGTCCTGCTGGACATTGTCGGCAACAGCGTGGCTCGCCCCGAGGGTGCAATGGTGCTGCGACCGCTCAAGTTCCTGAAGCAGCACAGGGACGACTTCGTAGTGGAGATGAGGGGGCAGCTGTGCTACGTGTCGCTGCGCTAATGCATTACGGCGAGGGGCTGGCAGGTGCGGCTGTGAGGGCTTGCAGCCGGACAACCCTCGGTGTATGCTGACGGTTGCTGGCAGGTCCAACCTGCTCAGTTGCGCTGCCCTTTCAGGTTGCAGCCACTTCTCAGGAGCGCACGCCTGGGTGGTGTGAGGCATCAGCCCTGAGCTGAGCGAGCAGCATGCACCTTTCGAGACAGGTTACTTTGAAGCCCCCGCCCGCTGGCGTGTGTGTGTGTGTGTGTGTGTGTGTGTGTGTGTGTGGAGACACACGCTGGATTACTGCAAATATTCGCACTTGCTTTCTGCAGGGATGATGTGCAGGAGGAGCAGCACCTTCTTTTACACCTAGATGTAAGACAGATTATTTGTGATTGTTTTCAAAGTCCATTCAAGTGAATGCACCTTCCTGCTCTGTTTTTCGTTCCCTCTTCAAAACTTGGAAGCTGCCCCAGGTGGCGTGCAGGTCTCTTGTGTAATCCTCCTCCAGGCATGAAAGCGCCAGCCACAGGCATGGCAAAGGTGACTGAGCCAGTGTCCAGCGCACGGGCCGCCCGCCCTCAATCAGGTCTGCGCGGTGCGCTTGCGCTGCGCGGCGAGCTCCTGCGCTCGCTTTGATCCGCGACGCAGCCGGCGGCTGGGGAAAAGGTCCAGCGAGTCGGCGTCAGAGGTGTGCAGCATCTGAAGGAACTCTGGGGGTGGTGTTTGGGGTCGAAATAGAGTGTGATCAGCCCCTTAAGTTGAATAGGTGGAGGCGTCATGTGGTGAGAGGATGAGGGAAGCACGGGTCGAACACCACCAGCGCACCTGTCAGACTCAGCGCCAGCGCCACGCACCAGGCGACCAAGATATATTTTCTAACGCACGCCTTGCGCCGCCCTGCTCCTTGCATTGCACCCCCCTCCCATGCGCCCACCTGCAAAATCTACGTAGCCATCCCCGTCCACGTCCACGCGCCGCAGCGCCGCGGGCACCGCGTCCGGGATGCACAGCTCCTCGTCGGACCCATCGCCGCAGAGCACCTGGGCCAGCTCCTCAGTTGAAATGCGGCTGGAGTGGTCGCGGTCAAACAGGTCAAAGACCTGCCGGGGTGATGGACAGGACAGGTCAGGGAGGAGGGCCCAGTTGAAGCGTTGCAAGGGGGACAAATGCGGGCACGGCCACCCCAGGGTGACATCAAACGCAGGCAAGCTCACGCTGGACAAGGCCGGGCGTTGCCTAGCGGCTTAGAAGAGCGGCCCTTTGCCCCAAAGCACTTACTTTGTGGACCCAGGCCTCCCACTCCTCGCGCTGCTCCACTGCACCCCAATCCATGAGGGCCGCCGTCCACTCCGCCAGGTCAATCAGTCCGTCGCGGTCAAGATCAAACTGCTGCAGCAGGGTGCGGACCTGCAGGTGGTGGCAAGAGCGAGAGCGCACGCGCAAACCACATCATGTGTGTTTGTGTGTGTGTCTCTGCCAGTGTGTGTGTTTGTGTGTGTGTGTGTGCTTGCGCGCACGCACATGCGTGTGAGTGTGCGTGTGTGTTTGTGTGTGTGTGTGTGTGTGTGTGTGTGTGTGTTTTGCATAGGGGTTGCATTGCTGACGTTCCAGGAGATGCATATGATGCTGATGGGATGAGGGCACTTGGCAAGGCCTCTGACCAGCCACGCCAGGGACAGCAGCAAGCTGCGCGATCAAAGCACGCGGGGTCACCTTCAATCCCTGCTGGTATCCCAAGACACAACCGCCCGCCATGCGTCTCAGTGCGGACGACTCCCCGCCTCATGACAATCAGAGATTTCCTGCCGGAGCTCCAGCCCGCGCACCTCTGAGTCTGACAGGTCCCAGTCGCCGTTCCTGAGCTCTTCCACGGCCAGCTGGAACGGCACGCGGCCCGTCCCCTGCGTGTCCAGCTTGCGGAAGGCCTCCGCCAGGCCCTGTAGTACGGCGCCATCCTGCAGCATCAGGGCCGCCACCTCGCGCAGCGCCACCTGCGGAAATGTGTGAGCACGCACGTGCTGGGCCGCAGATGTGTGCGCATGTGTGTGCAAATGCGTGGTGCCCACGCGTACACATGCGTGCGGTAAATGTGCGCGCGCGCATTTGTGTGCACATGAGCGTCAAAGCAGACAGGGCCGCTCTGTTGGCATGGGGAGGTCTGGATGTGTCAACAGCGACTGCCGCTGTGATGCACACCCTCACTTGCACGCCATGGCGTGAGTGCCCCCACAACCTTTGGCGGCCCCACCGCCAAGTCGCCGCGTCGTGCCACGCACCTGTTTCAAGCGCCCGTACGTGCCGTACCGCTGTAGCCGCTGCACCAGTGTGTCGTTCAGCGGCGCCTCCTCCTCCAGGCCGGCGCCTTCACCTCTATCAACGCCTTCGCTGCCACGGCTGCTGCTGCTGCCGCCGCCGCTGCTACTGCTGCCGCTGCCGCCGTCCAGGCGTGTCAGCCAGGGGTGGTGCAGCAGCTGGACCGCAGTGGGGCGCTTCTCGGGGTCGCGCTGCAGCATCTGCTGCACAAAGTCCTTCCCCTCGTCGCTGATGGCCGGCCAGGGCTCCCAATCAAAGTCAAACTGCGCGGCGCGGCGGTGGTGGCAAAGGGAGCAAGGGCGTGCAAGATGAGGGTCGCGTAGCCAGGTAGGGATTGCCGCACACTGGCTTGTAGTTGCAACGGCTGTGGGCGTATGCCGGATCGTGGACCCATGGCGCAGGGCAGCGGCGGCGGAAACCTGCGCCCTTCATGCGTTGTATGCGGTTAATAAGCACGTGCTGTGCTCAGGTCCCTGGGGGCCACATGTCTCCAGAGATGTGGTTGCGTGTTGGCCTCACCTCAGCAAAGAGGATGGCGCGGAAGAGCATCTTGTTGGTCATTCGCAACTCACCACCACCACCCCTGATCCAGGATGCATGGAAGGGGGGAAGGCGGATGACCAGCGCGTGGGCCACAGCATCAGGTACAGCAAGAGATTTAGAGGGTGGGACATGCTCGCGCTGTTGCTGTTCCCTCATTTTTTGTCCCGTCTCGATGGATGTTGGCAGCCGCAGCGCCCGCGAGGCGCTGCGACAGCGCCCGTGAGGCGCTGCGAGTGACCGGCGGGTACAAAGACCAAATCGCGCGGACACTGGCCCCCCCCTGCCCAGATCCGCCTAACTAGGCGCCACAGCGCACACTCGGCATCACTCGCTCCCACCTGCCGGTCCTCATGGCGTCGTCCTCGTTCGCCTTCATCTGCGCCTCCATTATGTCGGGGTCGCGGTGCCACGGGAAGTGGCCCGCCAGCAGCTGGTAGGCCGTGATGCCTTTTTGATGTGGGGAGGGGTGATGATACGTGTGTGTGTGTGGTGTGCTTTGTGTGTGTGTGCTTTGTGTGTGCTTTGTGTGTGCCTTGTGTGTGCCTTGTGTGTGCTTTGTGTGTGCTTTGTGTGTGCTTTGTGTGTGCCTTGTGTGTGCTTTGTGTGCTTTGTGTGCTTTGTGTGCTTCGTGTGTGTGTGTGTGTGTGTGTGTGTGTCTGTGTGTGTGTGTGTGTGTGTGTGCGCGCGCGTGCGTGCAAGAGCGCGTGTGCGTTTGGGGGGCGGCGGCATGCACGTGCAACTGCGGTCACAGAATATCACAAAAAAGAGGGGAGGTATGCAAGTTGCTGGGTGGTTTCAAGTGTAGCGACACATCAGCGAATGTGACGTCATCCTAGAAAAGCGCGGCGAGTGCAGCCCGCAGGACCCCGCGGCAGGTAGGCTGTTCCAGCGCCACGCGCTCCCCTGTGTGCGCGCTCGCCCACGTGACGCCTACCCGCGCTCCAGACGTCTGCTGGCAGGGAGTAGTTCTGCTTGAGCACCTCTGGCGCAACGAAGAAGGGCGTGCCCGCGCGGTCGTGGAGGAGGTCCCCCGGGGCACAGAACTGGGCCAGGCCAAAGTCGACCTGCCGTGGTTGAGAGTGCCACGGCGTGAAGGGACAAAACCTCATGTAACATTGCTGACTGTAAGCACTGAAATGACCCAGTGCACTGTTGTCAGCAAGTGGGGGCCGCAAGGGGCCGCCGGCATTAACAGCGCTTGGGCCAGGCTTTGTCCACGTCTGCGCCCTCAAGCGTCCCCATGGTGGGGCAGCCATCTGAGTCAGGCCCAGTGCCCTGGTGATGCTTCCCCACCATTTTCAAGGGGCTGTCCTCGCGGTCATTCAAAAAGAGGAAGTTGTCCGGCTGAAGTGGACGGGGAGGGCCGGAAAAGGGGGAGGGGAGGAGGGCGTGAGCTTGCGTGGGTATTGTTAAGGGCTGGGCGTGATCAGGAATTGCAGCTTGCGGGTGGGCAGCAATGCAATGTCAGCAAGTTGAGTGAGAACCTGACAGGCAATGCGGAATCGATACCAACAGAAGAGCATCCGCAAACTGCAGGGTGGCACTCCCATTTATCTGACCTCCGTGCCCAATTCTCCTGCCAAACCCCCCCCCCCCCGGGATCCCTCCTGCCTCAAGCTGCACTACAGTCAACCTGCCACAGCCCAATGATAGTTTCACTGTCATCCCCTTGTGATTCCCACCTTGACATCCCGGACGATGACCCCCTTGGCGTGGCACTGAGCCACGGCGCGCAGCACCTCGCGCACGAGCCGCGCCGCGGTGCGCTCAGAGTACGCGCCGCGCTTGATGCGCTGCCACATGGTGCCGCCCTGGCAGAGCTCAAGAACCAAGTCGACCTGGGGGGGGGGGGCGCGTGGTGTTTGTATGTGTGGTGTGGTTTGGTGCGGTATTGTGCGGTGTTGAAGGTTGTTTGACAAGCGCCGCAGCTGCACGTGCTGCGCGTTTTGTGAAACATGCCGATACGTTGCAATGGTGAAGGCCTGAGGCGCCGCCTGTGCACCGATGACTGCAGTTGCTAGTGCGTGCATCACCTCCCCACCCTCTCCAGGCCCCAGCCCTTTCGGCTGAGACCCGGCGTGCGAACCTGGTCATTGAGACCGTTGGCAGCAGGAGGGGCCCCGCCTTTCCCCGCGCTTGGTCCCCATTGACCCCCACTATCAGGCACCGAATGGTGATCAGCCCTTCAAGCAGCAGCAGCAGCGGCAGCAGCAGCAGCAGCAGCAGCGGCGGCAGCAGCAGCAGCAGCAGCGGCGGCGGCAGCAGCAGCAGCAGCAGCAGCAACGGCGGCGGCGGCGGCGGCATCCCACCGCAACATCATCCTCAAATGCTGCCTCCAGGTGTGCCACGTTCAGGCTCTGCCCCATGGTGCGATACACGTCCACCTGAAGCGGCACAGGGCAGAGCGCGCATTGACAGGGGGGGAAGTTGGGGTTGTCAGGGCCAAAAAGGAGGGGATGGCGATGCAGTGTGCGGCCGCTCTCGCCACCGCCCACCTCAGCGCTGCCCGCGGATGCTGCCCATCAGCAGCCCCGGCCAGCACCAGGTGTGGGTGGCTGGGCTGCGAGCGCCCTATCTCCGGCAGCTGGAGTCATGCAGCTCATGCTGCTGCCCCTGCGTGCCCCCTCGCACCCGCCTTTTTTCCCGCCCCTCCCCTCGTTCTGCGCCCACCTCATGCCGCACGCGTGCAGCAAACATGGGTTCCAGGTGAGACCCCAGGAAGCGCTTTGGCATGGTCTTGACTGGGATTCGGGCCAGGGGGCGCATGCCGGCAGGCTCTTGAGAAAAACGGCACAACGACATGCAACACGGAGACAGCGGGGCCATTACTGGCCGACCTCCCAACGCCCTGGCCCCATCATGCGCCTGGCAGGTGCTTTTTGACCCCCCAAATCACTCCACCGCCTGTCTTGCCGATGTCGATGCCGCACCCGCAAAGCGCTCGCCGGTGGCCTTGTGGGTGGCGACGTGCACGGTTGCAAAGGACCCCGCGCCGAGCATGGGCCCTAGCTCGTACTGCTCCGAAAAGTTCGTGCGGAAGCTGCAAATGCGCAGGGTTTGTTTGGAGCGAGGTCGGAGATGTGGGTTAGGTGGGATGCGGGGCAAGTGCAATCTGGACACGGGTGGGGTTCACACTGGGCTGCGCCAGCAGAGAATCGCCTGCAGCCTCCACCCAGCACACCGTCACCAGCAAGGCAAGAGCCCAACTAAATAACATTGCTGTAGCCCCTTGGCCCCCCTTCAGCAGGGCATCGCCCAGTGATGCTGCTGTTGAACAGATGCGCACCCAAACTCTGATATCAGAGGGGCGTCTTGCCGCGGCGCCCCCACGCCTGGTGCATTTGCTGATGGGTTGAAGCCGCTGGTACCTCCCACTGACCGCGTCAGGGTGGCATGGCACAACACGTAGCGGCCATTTGCAAACGTGCGGGGCCTTCTCGCCAGATCCCGCTGTCTTGCTGGCAATCTCGATGGAGCCATCATGTCGGCACGGGTGACCGGCGTGCTTCGACAGCTTGGTTTATGTATAGATGTGAACCTTTATCCGCGTCTAAAAGTCAGCCTGGACCTCACCGCGAAACTGGTGGCGCGGTGACCATCATTTGCAGCACCATATGCCAGCTATCGGAAGTCGCGTGCATGCTGGAGGCAACAGTATAGGTGGTACCAGCCACGGCTCTTGCATGACCTCCGATTCAGCTCGGCTTCCCAGCATGGAGCCTGGAGTTCCGGGCTATGCATGCCTAGCTCAGAGGGAGGCCCGCCATACGCGGAGAAGAAAGGGCATAGATAGGGGTGAATCAGCACACACGATGGCCTCGCAAAGTGGCGATCCCGACAGCGGCAGAGGCAGCGTACGTGGGCGAGCACACGCACATGTGGCATCGCCGCGGTCTTCGCCAGTACTCGATGCAGCAATCGGTCTGTCACCGCTGCCAGACCACTCGCAGCCCAGCATGTGGGCATCACAGTCAGGCGCTGAGGGAGCGCTGCCGGTTTTGCCGGAGTACAGGACCGCAGCGGTTGGCAGCAACAAGTTTGAATGTGAGGCCCGCGCAACCTGAGGCCAAACGTTGCGGCCAGCACTCGAGCTCTGCGGGCCCCAACAGCCATCCTGCTGTATGCCTGGCTTCTGGAACAGCTTGGCAGGCATGCGGCGACCTCCACCTTTCAGCAGCATCAGCTAGCCCCGCGCAGTATTGGCCCCCGCGCAGTATTGGCCCCAGGGCGAGACCACTCCCTGCGACGCCCCTCTCCTTTCTGGCCTCGGGGGCATTCCCAGACCTCGACCACACAGCAGACGTGCAGCTGCACGCATGTGAGCGGCCGCGTTGCTTGCGCGGGTGGCCTGCAGTGGCGTAAAAGTTGCAGCGACTGTGGATGTCCGCTTGTGAAGGCAGCGTTTCGCAGGCGCAAGGGCCCAGCCCAGCGGCAACCCCTCCCTCCGCCAGCGTCCTCCATCAAACCTTCCTCGCACACTTGCCGTCCCCTTTGTTGTCAAGGGGGTGCCACTCTGGAGGAGACCTTTGCCAACGTGGCTCTGGCCATGTTCAATTACATGACGCCGCTCGAGGGGGTGGGCCTGGACCCCGCAGCTACAAGGTGAGGCACACGAGACAGAAGAGAGCGGCGGAAACATGGGCCTAGCGAGGCGCTCAGCAGGGCTGCTGAGCTCACCGCACTAGTCGCCGCAGGCCGTGCCCCCAGGCGGGAACTCTTTCGGGTGTTGCCTCGCTGCGCTTTTATGGAGGCCCCCCCACAAGGCATTCTCAAGCTCGCACCCTGCCTTCACACGCCCATCCCATGCTGCCGCCTGTCTGCTCAGGACGTACTTCGCCGAGGGCCACGACATGCATTCGCTCCTTTTCGCGTTTTTGGACGAGCTGCTGTTTGTGTTTGCAACGGACATGGTGGTGTGCCGCGAGGTGGAGGTTCTCGAGCTGGACAGAGGTGCCCACAGGATTTGCGCCGTGGGGTGAGCTGGGCTTGGGGGCCGGAGCGGAGTGCGGCTGCAGTTTGAGCAGCGAATGCAAGGCCAAGGGATTTTCAACTAACAGCAAGTTGGGCTTCGTATCAGTTCCCAGCATCTTGCAAGGCGCTCCTTGCGCGGCTGGCTCATCCCCGCCTCTTATCAACCAACCCCTCAGGCATGGCGAGCGGTTTGAGCGGGGGCGGCACGAGGCTGGCACGGAGGTGAAGGCAATCACGTACAGCAACATGCAAATCCGGGAGACGCCAGGGGATTGCGAGGTCTTCGTCATCATTGACATTTGATGATGCAAGATGCACGATTGATTCTGCGCGCGCACCCGCCCATCGACCCATCAGCCTGGGTACGGATGCGGCCCTTGGTCTTGCGCCTGCCTGCGGCATGCGCGTTGCTCAATAGGGCTGCATGTGTATTGATGGTTGAGGCTGTGTTGCGGGCAAGGGATTGACCCCAGATTCGTGCGTCCCCGGTTGACAATGTTGGCTGGTTTGATGGTTGCAGCCAACGACAGCAAGGCGCTGTCGTTGGCTGGTGGTCGACCCTGGCCGCGCTCAGCATGAGGTCTATCAATTTGTTACGGCCAACACTGTCGTGGCACCGCAGCAGCGCGGCAAGCATAGATTTTTTCTCGCACCGGATCGCATCGAGAGCTGCTTGCCGGTCGTCCAGGGCCCATCGCTTTACAATGAAAATGTGCATGCTTTGACAAGACTTCATTTGATACCAACCCAGCCCCGAGGCGATTTGGCTGCCGTAGTGTGTTGCTTCGATTTGCTTCGGACGCGCCCTCATTGCGCGCGCCGTGCGTTCCCACTCACCTTTACATTTATTGTAAGACGATCACACCTAGGGGCTTCCATCGCGCCTCAGCCGCGCGCTCATCCAGCCCCGCTTGCCAAACGCAGCGTTCCCCCTTCAGCCCCGCCTGTACGAAAGACTAGATTAATCTTTCAGGCGTCTCTCGCGCACCGGCGACAGCTGCGCGTGCCCCGTAGAGAGCTGCCAGTCGAGCAGCGCCCTTCCCTGCGACCCGCAAGGGAGCCATGCCCGCCACCTGCCAGGCCTGCCCGGCCGCAGCAAGAGTCTACTGCGCACAGGACGCGTGCTGGTTGTGCCAGAATTGCGACCACAAGGCCCACTGTGGCCCGCTGACGTCGTCGCACTCGAGGTGGGGCGCGCGCTTAGGCGCTCCCCCAGGGCACGCGCCACATAAGCGGCTCGTCACCTCGACGTTTTGCAACATCGGCGCCGTGCAAACTGCCCAACGTCGCTCGTCACTGCTGCTATATTTTTTCTCCGCAGGGTGCCCGCCTGCGCTGTTTGCGCCGACCGCCCCGCTGCGGTTTACTGCCGCAACGACATGGCTTACTTGTGCAGCGGTTGCAATGACGAGTGCCACGCGGGCCTGCCCCTGAGGCACAACATAGTCTCCGCGGCCCAGGCTGTCAAGGAGGTGAGCCCTTGGACATATGTGCTGCCAGGTGCCGGCCACTCTGCGGGGGGCGCCGTCCGCTCAGCATGGGGGCCGGGTGTCTCGCACCCCCTGCGCAGCTGCAACGCGTGTCCCTGCGGCCCCGCCACGTCACCGCATGCGCAGCGTCCCTCTTTCGCCCCCATTCATGCGATCCGCGACCTCACTCTGAGACCACACTCCCATACCCTCCCCCCTGTGTGCAGGGCATCGCCCCCTCGTCTGCCGCAGCCGCGCCCGTCGCGCCCTGCGTTGAGCACTCGGCGTGCGGCGAGAGCTCGCCCACCCTGCCAGGCGACTGCTCCGGCGCCGCCGACGCGTCGGCCGCGCCCGCGGCGGCGCCCGCCCCCAAGGCGGTGCGCCGCGTGTCTGAGGACAGCGCGCAGCGCGTGCCCGAGTTTGACGCCGCCGTCGTCCCCGCCGCCCTGGACTGCGAGCTGCCCAAGGGCCAGCCCATGGACAAGGCCGCGCTCGCCAAGTCGATCTGGGGCAAGGAGCTCGACGTGAGGCCGCACGCACTGCCGCTGCTGCTGTTGCCGCGCCGCTGTTGGTGTGCCGCTGTCGCTGCGCCGCTCTTGCCGCGCCGCCGTTGCTGCTCCGCCCGCGCCGCGCCGCCGTTGCATCGCGCGCTGCCACCGCCGCTGGACGCGCATCACCCACGCCGCCGCCGTGCTGCGCTGCACCTCCTCTTTCAGCCCAAATCCGCAAGCACCCACTCCGCACCCCCCCCCCTAATCC
>NW_014012343.1:0-15305 GCF_000611645.1 Monoraphidium neglectum
GGGCGGGGGGGGGCGGGGTCTGACCTGTTCCACCAGCTCTGCCTGCGGAGGCGGCAGGTCGGCCGCTGGGTCCTGTATCAGGGGTCCATCGAGCAGCCCCCGCTGCCACTGCTGCTGCTGCTGCTGCTGTGAAGGAGCTGCATTGCTGTCGGCCGGAGCTCCTGCATGCGCAAGGTGGGTGATGTCAGGCTGGGCTGAAAGGCAAACTGCATCACCCTGCACTAGAAAAAGCCCACGCAACCGAGCGCCTGGCACTCTGCCGGCTGGCCCAGCCGCACCTGCTGAGCTGTTGTCACTGCAGGTGGCCTGGCTGTGCGAGATGCACCGCTCTGCCAGCTGCTCTGAGGGTTTCGCCGCTGCATGCACTGGCAGCAGTGGCAGCAGCGTCGCTGCTGCGCTGCCGACCATTTGCTGCTGCACTGCAGTCGCGGCTGCGCGTTGCAGAAGGTGGCCCCACATAACCGTACTCATAAGCATGGCGTCCACGATTGATAAGGACTCGCAACAGGTGCCCCACACAGGGCCTACGTGGATCTGATGGCCGTGTGATCTAGCGAATACAGCCCTGTCCGAGGTCGATTTGAGCGTACTGAGGCGTTCTTGAAAATCACGTGCAATGGCCACGAGCGATGACAAGGGCGCCAGCTGGCCCAGGTGACCTGCCTATCGACCTGCCTTCCTCGGCTGAGGATAAACCGTGGCTCCTTTCCAACGCAGCTCGATAGACCTCAATAGTTCAAAGCGTTTGTCTGCAACGTCACAAACCACGCATACCGTCGCTACTTACAGGTACTTTAGACCGCAAACGCCCATCTAGAGTCTTCCGATTGCACAGCGCCACGGGCACACAGCTCAACACCGTGGACTCAAGCGTGGGTTGAAGTGTCCCTGAGTCGCGCGCAGGTGCGTGTGGATCGCTAGGGGACGTTGAGCTGGGTGGGACACGATGTCCGACGGGCCCCTCGCAACCCGCGCAGTCCGAGCCTCGCGATGGATTTTTGTGGCTCAAACCACTGAGTTTATTTCATTTGCGCCAGCCCCCCCATGTTCTTGCACTCTGCACGCCACCGGGAAAAGCGTGGGGGCCCAGGCAGCTCCTGCATGCCAACCTTGATGTGCCTGGCCTCATTCTCCGCACTCCTCATCCCCCTTCCTCCTTCCCCCTCCACGCAACAGGCATGGACACCGACGCCATTGAGCAAGACCTGTTCTGGCAGGGCCTTGGCTCCCCGCCGCAGCTGCTCGACACTGACGACGCGTTGGTGCCGGACCTGTTGGCGCTCCTGAGCGCCGACACCACGTTGGACAACGCCGCCGCCTGCGACGCCGACACGCCGCAGCTGTCTGCGCCATTCCTCGTGCGCGCCACCTCGGACCACTCCACCGACGGCAGCGCCCACATGGGCGGCGATTGCGTCCGCAGCAGCAGTAGCGCAGCAGCAACAGCAGAGTCCAAAGCCAGCGCCGGCGCCGACGCCTGCGCCCCTGTCGCGGCAGCCTCGTGCTTCTTCCATCACAACGCGGTCGTCACCACCACCCACGCGGCGCTGGCGCCACAGCTGAGCGCGCCCGTCTTTGGCTCCTGTGTGCTGCCGCCAGTAGTGGCACTGCCACTGGTGCTCACACCGCACATCGGGCAGCAGCAGCTTCCAATCCCGTGTGGAGACATCAAGCAGCCGCAGCAGCAGCAGCAGCAGCAGCAGCTTTGCCAGCCAGCAGCCTCGCCATCGGAGAGCAGCGACCTCACGCACATCTCGGCTGGCGGCTCCGCCGCGGATGGCTTGGCGTCCCCCACCGCGTCGCTCGCAGCCGCCCCCATCCCCGTGCCGGCCTCCACCGGGGCCAAGCGCAAGCAGCAGCCCGCGGCCCGCGCGGCGCCCGCCGCCAAGGCCGCCAAGCGGCGCGCCTCCGCCGCGGCCCCCAGCGCGGCCGCCGCGGAGAACGACAGCGACGCGGACACGAGCAGCGACGACGACGAGGACGATGGCGGCAGCGAGCAGCAGCCCCTGACTAAGGCGCAGCTGGCGGCGCTGCGCCGCCGCGCGCCGGAGGTCAACTGGCGCGCCATATCCGACCCCGCAGAGCGCCGCCGCCAGCGGCGGCTGGCGAAAAACCGCGTGACCGCTGCGCGCAGTCGCGAGCGGAAGAAGGAGCAGTGGGCCGAGACGGCGGCGCGGCTGGCGGCGCTGGAGCAGGAGAACGCGGCGCTGCGCGCGCAGCTGCGCGGCCTGTCCGAGGAGAATGCCGGCCTCAAGGCGCGGCTCGCTAGCCCCTATAGGGGCGCGGGCCCCGCCGACATCCCCTCTGCCGCCCCCTGCGGCGCGTCCAGGAGCTACCCCGAGCCTGCCGTGCTCGCGTGCTTAGCTATAATGCACTTGGTGGTGCTCCTGGCCGCGCCGTCCGGGCGCGCAGGGTGTGAGGGACTGGGCATGATCCGTCGGGCGGGCCGCGCGGCTGCCGCGTGCAGCGGCCGCGTGCTTACCAGCTCTGGTTTCGCCAGGAGCCGCGGCAGCGACGGCGGCGGTGTGGCGGTGGCGGCGAAGGGCGGTCCGGCAGCGGCAAGGGGCGCGCGGTTCGGGTGCGGGCACGTCAGGTTGAGAGGCGGCCGCCAGCCTCTATTGGCAGCCGCCGCCGCATGACGCGCCCTGCAACCTTGCGCTGCCCATCTGTCTGCCGCTGTCGAACTGTCTGCCGCTGCTGAACTGTCTGCCGCTGCCGGTCTTTGCCCCTGCTGCACCAGTACTGTGATGAATTTTACGAAACTGTCGGTCGCATTGCGCTAGCATGGATGCCCCAAGTGGCCGCGCCCCCATCCCGCGGCCTTCGCTTTCCATCTGGCACACCTTCCGCCACACTACTATCAACTCATACATCAAACCCTGTTGGCCTGAAGCCCACCTGGTCGTCTCTGTTTTTGCCATGTTTACGACTTCGCTGCTTTCCAGCTTTCCTGACCTGTGGTGCTGATTCCAGCCCGCTCCCCAGCGAACCGCGCTTGCCAATCCTGCCTTGTGCGCGCCGCACGCATGTGTATATCAACACTCGCGTTCTCTGCTGCGCCTCTGCGCGCTGAGCGCGGTTTGGCCCCTTGTGCATGCGCTTATGCATGGGCACGCTTTTCCATGACGCTGTTGCGTGGCAGGCCCTTCACAATGAAGCAGTTCGGGGGACACTTGCGTCCTCAGAGCCTCGCACAGCCCCTTGTTTTTGAAGGGCTGCTGCATTTCAGGATTGCTGATGTTTGCGTTCCTCTGCCAGGCAGTACTACTTGAGTAAACTGAGGCGGACGTATGCTCATCCTGGCTGTCAGATGCCTGGTGTTATCCTGCAATGTGGAGGGTCGCTCACGCAGTCCGGATACTGGAAGGCTTTGGCAACGGGCTGCAGGCGTCGCACCTGTTCCGCGCTCGCGTACCCCTGTCGTGTACATACGAGCAGCTGCTTGAACGGTTGGTGACTGGGTCTACATCACCATATGAGTGATGCCAATTGTGCTTGGACTGTGCCATGTTGCTGGCGTGCGGCTGGGCCGTGCGGCTGGTGAATTGGGAGCCTGGGGGTGGGGGGGGGGGGTGCTCCGCTGGGCCCCTCACCCTTGCCCACCTGCTTCGTCTGCATAGATGGTCCAAAGCAGTCCCATGATGCTGATATGCCTTGCGAGGCGGTTGGTTGGCTCATTGGCAATCAAAGGCAAGGTACGGCCAGGTCATCACTTGCCACCGGCCAGGTTTGACGGTCACGTCGGCCGGCAGAGTCCGCCGTTGCATGGAACTGTGAACGGGTGCCAGGAAAGGTCCTTGATGGCACGATTGTCCACTGTCTCCGTATCACTGCTGTTTGAGTGTCTCTTTGATGGATCGCAGCTTCGTCTCGTAAAGTCGTGATCTCGGCCCGCACCATCAGCGAGCTGCGGCAGCCATATCTTTCCAAAGAATGGCGCTTACATTCAGCTATATGCATTACTCCCGCCTTAGACATGCATGCATGCTGCAGTCGCGCGCGGCAACCGTCGTGTTGAAGCCAGCGCACGCACTGCGTCGTGCCCGGATCGCCTGCGCTGTTGCCCCAGAACCTCAGCAAGGCGGGGGCCCCTGGTGGGGAACTTTGCCGCATGGCGCACGGCCGGCACTGCCACACCAGCAGCAGCAGGGGCAGCAGCAGCAGGGGCAGCAGCAGCAGGGGCAGCAAGGGCAGCAGGGGCCGCGCATGTTCGCTGGCGGCCGGCGCCCCACGCCTTGGGCGACGGGTTTCAGCAACGACGAGGAAAGAGAGCTCCTTTGGGCCGGGTACTCGGGTGCGTGCACATCGGTGGGATCAGCTTCTCGTGGGACGCCTCACATGCCAGGGTGTGCTGAGGATGCGCCAGGGCGTTGCAGGCTCCACAGGACGGACAGGACACGCAAGCTGCATGAACACAGCCGTCACGCCGCAGGCCTGACTGCAGTCAGGTTCTGGTTTCCCACGCATGCACACACCAACCATCGCCCAACCCTGTCGCTGCAGACCTGTCCGAGCAGCTGAGCCAGGCCCACTCCCACAACAAGACCCTGCAGGCGGAGCTCGAGTCGCTGCACGCGGCAGTCCAGCGCCTGCAGCAGCGCCAGTCCCCGGACTCCGACAACCAGCAGCGCAACGCCGCGCGCGCGGCCGCGGGGCCGTGGCAGGCGGCGTCCTTCCTGCTGCTGTTCCTGATGGTCATAAACATTGCAGGGGCGATCGCGTCGTTCCAGCTCGCGGCCTCGTCTTTCACATGCTTCGGTTGGGGCGCGAAGCAGCAGGTGGCAAAAGGCCTGCTTGTGCGGCCGATGATGGAGCTGGTGTCGTCCGCCGTGCCGGCCGCAAACTCGATAGTCGTGATCGTGTTCTGCATCCAGGCGATCAAGGCGGCCTGGATGTGCCTGGCGTTTTAGGTGGCCCCCCAGCCGCCCTGCCTGCGTCGCGGCAGGCGTAATCCTCTGTGTCGCCCCCCTCCCCCTTAGCCTCGCTGGCATGTGTGCCGGGCTAAACCTGGGAAAGCGCAACCCTCTGGGTCAAAGTTGGTCAGAGGACACGCCGCACTTTTACGCCTGCTGTACAGCTGTCTCATCCAATCGGCTCGTCACATTTCATGTTTGCTGGCTTGCGTGCATAATGTTTTTGCGTACGAGAGGACCGCTTTTGGCCGTGTGGCCGAGCGCAAAATCACAGGCAGGGCAAGGCCCTGTTCATTGTAAAATGACTGCTGATTTGGTCAAAGGCAACCAAACGGCGTTCAATGGTGAATCATAATCTTGAATGTTGCGAGCGCCGAAACGTGAGCGGGCGCGCCCCTGGATTCAACACAGCGTACTGCGCCATTGATGCTGATGTGACGTTGCAGCGGCCACGGTGGCAGCTTGTGGGGCACCCAGGCGCGACGTTTGCCAGGGAGTGCAGATCATCAAGGACGGCACAGGGGCGATCTACCGTGATGCGTGTTCATGCGTTTGAAGGGCGCCTTCCCGCAGGCGGGGCCGCCACCCGCGGGCGCGCAGCCAGCAACTATTAATAAGACAATTCCTTGTTTGCATGGCGTTTGCTTGCTTGGCTGGGTGCTTACGGATGGTGTTCACCCTGGGCGTCCCGCCAGGGCGATGTAGGCAGGGCCGAGGCCTGGCTGATTCAGTGGCCAGAGGGGTACCCGCTGACGCAGACGCCGTTGACGCAGGGGTTCTTGTTGCCCCCGCAGCACACCGGCAGCTCCACCCAGGGGTCGGTCGTGCAGGGGCCCCCCAGCTGCGAGAAGGCGCACGGCCGCTGGGGCTTCTCCGCTGACGTCAGCACGAAGAAGTTGGGGTCGGGTGAGGTGGCGTCGCGGGTGCCCTTGGTCTTCAGGTAGCCGCACTGGTCCTTGTCGCCGACGACCGCGACGCACTTGGCGTGCTCGTCGCAGTACAGCTGCAGGGCGTCGTAGCCGGTCTTGCCCTTGTAGCCGCCGGGTGGGGTGCAGACGCGCGTGAAGGGGGTCTTGCCGTCGGGGGAGGGGATGTCGTAGCCCTGGATGAGGTGCCTGCGGGTCCCGGCGGCGGCGGCGGCCGCGGCGGCGAGTTTGAGGCACTGGCGGAAACTGACGTGTTTGAACGTCTTGAGAACTGCGCCTGGCAGCTGGCCGCGCCCGTCGCGAAGCGACGCGCCGATGCAGCGCCCATGCCAGCCTTACGCACGCGCACACGCACGTGCAGGCTCGCGCAAGTTTGCTGACGCGAGAGCTTCTGCTTGAGCAAGCGTGCGCGGGTGCTGCGAGACGGGCGCCAAGGGGTCTTCCCACTCACTGGTATACAAAGCGGTACACGCGGGGGCTCTTGGTGGGCGCCGGGTTCGACGGAAAGCCGCTGACGCAGACGCCGTTGACGCAGGGGTTCTTGTTGCCCCCGCAGCAGACCGGCAGCTCCACCCAGGGGTCGGTCGTGCAGGGGCCCCCCAGCTGCGAAAAGGCGCACGGCCGCTGGGGCTTCTCCGCCGACGTCACCACCACCCACTTGGGGTCGGCCTTGGTGACGGCCCTGACGCCTTTGGTCTTGAGGTACGCGCAGCCGTCGGGGGCGCTCGGCGCGACGGCGGCGACGCACTTTGGGGTGTCTTCGCAGTATTGTTTGAACGCGTCGTAGCCCATCTTGCCCTTGTAGCCGCCGGCGGGGGTGCACACCTTGGTGTAGGGGGTCTTGCCGTCGGGGGAGCGGATGTCATTGCCCGGGATGTCAAACCTGGCGGTGAGGTTTGACAGGGCGTCGCGAAGCGGAGTGTGTGTTTCCAGCCCTGAGCAGTGCCCACGACAGCTGCCAGCGGCAAGTTCCATTGCAGGGGCACACCCTGCTGCTAAGCAGACGGGTTATGCTTCCCCGCGACCTTGGAGCCAGCTTCAGCAGAGCTTTGTGGGGCCTTCGCCCCTGAGGCTGCGCCCGGGCCGGCGCGGCGCGCACGTAATCAGATCTGCGGCCACGGCCAACTGCCGAGCAGCGCTGCACCGCGCCGCGACGCGTACCCTGGAACAATGCGGTATTCTCGAGCAGCGTGGGCTGATACCAAGAAAACAGCCAGCAGCAGCAGGACACCCAGCGCCCTCATCCCGCTGTACAAAGATCGATAGCTCGGGCTCGTGAACTTGGGGTGACACTGCTCTGTCGTGGTCGTGATCAAATGTATGTTTTGTGCTTGATGCCGCTACATCCTAGCAAACACTGCCGCCGACGCAGCAGAGCATGCGGCACGTCGTGACTCAAGGTCACCGCGGCGGTTCTCGCCGCGTCGCCGTCCATCTGCAACTGCGGTAGGTAGTGTCCATGACTACACCAGCCACCTTCCAGTGGCAATGGCAGTTTCTGGTACCCCTGCAGGAACTGGTGGCCCAAGTGATGGCAGGAATGCCCCACTCGCGTTACGCACTTTGCTGCCGCGCATCATACGGCTGGATCCCAGCCCAACCTGCCGTCGGGCGGTTAATGGGGTTTCGTCGCAGCTTGCTTTTTCAGAGGTGCTCAGTAAAAGACTCCACGGAAAGAAAAACGCGTCACGCAGGCTTCCTGGTGGAGACGGTCCGCATGGCTTGCACCCTTAAGCGCTCAGCGACGTGATCACCCACTCGCACGCATTCCTCGGCATGTTACCCATTTGGCACTTTATGTTGATGTCTGTGCAATTTCAGCACAACAGCAGAAGTTTTGTACGTCCAAGTGAGGTTTCCAATGTCAACAAGATCCTGCCGAGCTTGTGAAACAGCAGCCAGCGACGGCGGCGACAAACATTGATGCTGACGTCATCGGGTCCTGGGCGCGCCCTGCCCTGTGCCCGCTCCGGGGTTGCCCCAATCAGCTGGCTGGCTTCGATACGTGGCATCAAGCGTGCCCGATGAGCCTTCTGCCACCACACTCGGTTCCTTGTGAGGGCACTGCGAGAGCCCGAGGTGTCTCGTGCGCACGTGCATGCGTGCAGCCGACGCGCCCGCGCTGATTGCGTGCGCACGCTCGTGCAAGAATGTGTGCATGCCGCCTGCGCACGCAGCCATGCGTGCTTGCATGCACTTGAGAAGAGATCAACTGGCGTGCCTGGCGGCCATAGTGCATAGTGCATGCTCGCTAGTCAACACGCTCATGGGCGAAGTCAAACGGCGGACGTCACTGCAGGCGCAACGCAATCTGGCGGCTGTGCGTGCGCCTGCTGCCTACAGCAGGCCGGTGCGTGCGACTAGGTTGCGTGCGATGAGGTCAGTGCAAGAAGTAAAGCATGCGCAAATGTGGGGGAGCGATGAGCGTAGGATGTGCGGTTGTCATCATGTGATCACAGAGCACGCTTGATGGATTCTGATATTGAATTCATATTGAAGCCGTGAACGATGTATGCAAAACAGAGATACGCGCAGCCGCTACAGCGACCAACAGGCAATGAGGAATCAGGCATCACGACAGTGGGGCTGCCCCAAGATACTGCAGCAGCACCAGAACAGAGGCGCATGGACTACCAAGTGTGCCAAGGGGCACCGATGCTTTGCAGCCACCCAATTGATGATTTAGGTCAGATCAGACTCATCACCAGCAGCGCTGCCGCAACCATCCAGGCAACACCTTCCCGTGCTGCAGCGGCAGACGAGCTGCTTCCGTTGCCGGGCGCTGGGGCGGGCGGCGAAGCCGCGGGGCCCTCAGGGGGCGGCTGAGCGGCGTTGTTGCTTGGGGCCTTGCGAGCTCCGTACGGGCTATCGCTGCAGATGGAATCCAATTCCAGGCCGAGCGCAATCCTGCAGTTCGCTCCGCCGCAGCTGCCGTCGCCGGCGTCGTCCGCGGCGGGGCCGCAGAGCAGAGCGCAAAAGGGCAGCCAGTGGAACACAACGCTGTCGGCCAGCCGCGCCTGCTCGGAGATCTGGGCTTTGCCTGCGGCGCCGCCGGCGGTCAGCAGCGTCTTGTATGCCGCCTGCCGGCACTGCTCGTCCTCGATCTTGCAGTCCCTGAGTGCTGCGTGATAAAATGCCGCCCACGCCGCCGCGTTGCGCGGCAGCGGCTCGAGAAGCCGCAGCAGCGCGCGGGAGTGCACGTAGCAGCGTCCCCCGCCGCTCCCGCCGCCGCCGCTGCTCGCCCTGTCGCCGAAAATGAGGTTGAGTTGCAGTTGATCTGGCTGGCGCAGGCTTCAGGGCCCTCGGCATCGCAGACACCGACATAATTGTCGACCCGCTCTTGCACCGCCTGCTGTCCCAACGGGGAATTCGCTGCGTCGGCCCCTGGCCCGGCACCCTGGGCGACAACCGCCCCTTGAAAGACGAGCTTGGTTGTTGAAGAGACAATGGGCGTGAAGAATGAAGCGCGGCAGGGCGCCGACAGGAGCGAAACGAGCAGCAGCACCAGCAACAGCGGAGCGTCAGCGAGCGGCGTTCGAGTCGACAACGAGCCAGAAACGCGTTTGTCGCAATCGGCTGCGATCATCATGATAATTTCGAGTAGTACTTTCAAGATACCGATACGTCAACCGCATGCAGTTTGTCACAAAATCTGTTGCTTGCCTGCAATGCCGGGTAGGCATGCGGGGAAGCGACAGGCGCGAATTGTGGGTTGGCTTAACGAGCATGGCGTATTCCAACAATTACAGGTGGCGCTTTTAGGGCTGCTGAGCAGCTGGCGCTCAACGCACCTGGCGCGGCACAGCATGCGTTCCATCATTACAACCAGTCTCGAACCCCCACCCGCCAGTTCTGACTTTCGGGGCTGCCATAATGCTTCCGCGCTTCCGCCAGGGTCTCAGCAGTGCTATGAAAGACTCAGCTGCTTCAAACCAACCTGGCATGTGAATTTAGGGGGTTACCGTGTAATTCAATTAGCCGAAAATCTGCACTGTGGCCCAGTGGCTGCTGAGCTCCATGCAGCTAGACGGGCGCTCCACCGCCCAGCACCAGCAAGCATGGACTTCATGCTTTCTGGAAATAAGAAACCCCCTTGATGAAAGATCTATGTGCTGTGCAATGCGAAAATTCGATCATTGCATCACGCCTGCAACGGCCCCTGCCACTGCGCGCAGCAGCGCGCTCGCGGCCCCTGCCCCAGCGACGAGCGCCGCAGTCGCAATCAGCGGGTTGTCCAGAGAAAAGAACGCAGGCTGCCTGTCACCGTCATCCTCCTGCTGCTGCTGCTCCTGCTTCTGCTGCTGCTGCTGCCGCTGCTGCTCGGCATCTGTCCCGCCCTCCGCCCCGCCACCGCCGGCCGCCGCGCCGCCGCCGAGCGCGGCCGCGCGCTTGGCGGCCGCGTTGCGCGCCATCTCCTGGCGCCTCTCCAGCTGCCGGAGCCAGTCTGGTAGGAAGGAGTTGCAGAGCGCACGCAAGATTGCGAGAGCGTCAGCACGCCCGGCTGTGGAGGCGACCCCAATCCGGGGCCTCCCATCTGCCCCGGCCCACAGCCGGTCAGCGGACAGCCGCGGCTGCAGTCCGCAAGCCCCGACGCGCCGCCGCTGCAGACGGCGCCAGGCCGCGCGTAAGCTCACCTGTGTAGAACCAGCGCTCCAGCCCGCGGTCGCTATCGTTTTGGATCTCTTCCAGGTATCCCCGCACGGCGCCCGCCCGTTTCTCCTTTGCCAGAGTGCGCCGCGCGGAGGGTACAACGCTCCACCACCTGCCACCAGGTTGGGGCGTGGTGCCGCTGCTTAGGTGGGGCTCGACCATTAATGCAGAAATAAAAAATACCAGCTTCGTTCAGGCAGCTGGCATTTGGCAAAGGCACCCGTTGCTGGAAAGAAACCATGTGTAGGAGGCTGCGTGCGCCTGATTAGCATCAGGCAGGGTGGCTGTGGGAGCGTACCAGTATGCTGCAGCACCCAGCGTGAGCGCGAGGACCGCCAGCTGGCCATACAAGACTGAAGGATCGACGTGGGGTTCAAAGACATCGCCAGGCGGCAGCGGCGGCGGCGGTGACGCGGCTGCGCAGCACCGCCCGCGCGGCTCCCGCCTGCGCGGCGCGGCCGCTGCGGTGCGCGAGCGCGCATGCGTCCAGCCACTGGCGAGGGCACCATGGCTTGTTGGTCTGCTGGCGCTACTGCTGGAGCCGAGCGTCCGCAAATGAATTGGAGTCAGTAGAGTTCTTGTGCTGGTTCCCATGCATTGTGTGGGCCTGCCGCCGCTGCGGCAGTGTCCGTGCATCCTAATGACTGGCGTTGAATGCAGCAGCGAACGGTGTGGCGGAAAGCGACTCGGCAGGACGAAGGAAAGCGGATACGCGATGGCGCATTACACGCAATGGAGCCCATAACATTTCGCGCGTGCGCCCCACATTTACAGACGTAAGGTGCGGTCACAGTCTCACTTCGAAAGTCACCCCGGTGTGACTGATCTGAAACAAGGCTGGAAACAGACCCACAAGTACTCCATTAAGCACTCTCTGAGCTTTTGTAGGCATTGCAGCGCGCGCTGTGCACGGCTGTGATGATCCTCCACTTAAAGATCGTGGCCTCACAGGCGCGCATGCCACGTGAATAGATCGAGCATAAAATATGATTGCCGTCTTGCAGCGCTCGCGCGCTGCGCTGCTGCATGTGCTGCACGCGCAGCCGCTGCCTCAGCACCCCGCAGCCCGCTTCGCCGCGTCGTCATCCACTGGCGCCGGCGCAGACGCCGCGGATCAGCAGTCGCAGCAGTGCCTATACACGATCCTGGGCGTAGGCAAGGCCGCCGACCAGGCGGAGGTCAAGGCGGCGTTCCGCCGCATGGCAAAGCGCGTGCATCCAGACGTCCTCAAGAGCGGCCGCGGCCACGGCCACGGCCACCACAGCGGCGCAGGCGGCGCACCCGCGGCGCCGGCGTCCCAGCAGCAGGCGGCGGTGGCGTTCCTGCGGCTTGTGGAGGCCTATGAGGTGCTGTCGGACCCAGAGAGGTGCGGGGAAGCTGCACGGAAGCCGCTTGCGCGCCTGTGCTCTGGTATTGCCCCGGCCGCCCCCTGCGTAGACGGCAGCCCCCGCGTCGTGCCCTTGTAGGGGGCAAGGCAACGGGATATGAAATGATTCGTGCAGGCGCGGGCTCGTACATGCATGCAGCTTTACAAACAGTCTGCAGGGGCAGGTTGCAGAAGCCGCCAGTGGCCGCCATGGCGACTTGCAGGCGCCATGCGGGGGCGTCGGGCCGTCCTCAGGCAACCAACCGCATGCTGGGCCGCAGGCGCAAACTGTATGACGCGTCGGTCGACGCCGGCCTGCCCGGAGTGCTCCGCGCTGCCGCATCGTCCCGCGCCGCGCCGCACCCGCACGCGCAGCACCCTGACCCGCCGCCCGGCCCCGGCCCCGGCCCCGGCTGGCGGTTCGGGTGGGACGGCTGGGCGCGCGACGGGCCGGCGCGCGGGGCGCCGGTGGCGCGGCGTGACTTTGGGCGGGGTGGCGTGATGGATGCGTTGCATCGGTACCGGGAGACGCTGGAATCGGACCTCCATTCCGCGCTGCTGCACGCCTTTTTCGGGCCCAGGTGGATCATGCGCCACACTCACACACGCATGCACTGTTTTGCAAGCAGCCGGCTCAGGGGCTCACTAAGGGGGTCCCATGTAGTGAGAAGCATTCCTAATCGGCACCGACCACCAGCACGCCCAGCAGCTGCCACCTCGGAACCACCGGCCCGATTTGGTGCAAAATGGCAGCCGCACGTTGGCATGATTGTGGTTCTGCACGTCTGCATGCACACGCATGCATGCGCCCATGCGCAGCTTAACATCAGCCCCACGCCCTCCACGCACCTCCCGCCAACACGCAGGCTGGCCGGCTTGCAGCCTGGGGAGCTGCCGCCCGCGTTTGAAGCAGAGGAGCGCAGCAGCCCAGGCGCGAGCACTGATTTGTTGCAGATAGTCTCAGGCCGCACCCTCCTGGGCTGCGTGCGGCTGCGGCGCGCCGCGCTGCTCGACGCCGCCGACGGCGCCGCGCCCGCACTGCCGCGGGCGCATCCGGCGCTGCCGGCAGCCGCTGGCGGCGGCGCGGTCGCTGAGTTGGCGGCCGGCAGGAGCAGTGTGGCGGCTGCTGCTGAAGTGTTGCTGCAGGACGGGCAGCTGACGCGGACGCAGATGGAGCAGCTGCTTGGTGCGGGGGCAGAGAGTTTAGCAGGGTGGGCGGCGGCGGCCGACGCAGACGGCGGCCGCTCGAGCGGAGCGGAGGGCGAAGCAGGGAATGCGGCTCGGCGCTCGAATGCCGGCGCCGCCAGCAGCGGCGAGGGCGGCGGCAGCGGGCCCCCCCAGCGGGGGCCGTTTCGCTGGTACAGCGGTATAGTGTACATCGACGAAGATAGCGACGAGAGCGACTGCGAGTCGGGGCCGGGCGGCAGCGGCGGCGGCGGCGGCGGCGGCGGCGGCGGCGGCGGCGGCGAGCCAGGGCGCGAGCGTTGGGCCGGGCAGGAGCAGCGCTGGCGCGCGGCGCTGACAGAGGCGCACGCCCTGCGCCTGAGCTACGACTGGGCGGCGCCGCAGCTTGAGGCAGCGGGGACGGCGGCAGCCGCGGCGGCGGGGCTGCTGCCGCCGGCGGAGCAGGGCGGGATGGATGAGGGACAGCTGCTGGTGGAGACGCTGGGCGGGGCGGTTGCAGGGGAAGGCGAGGGGGCGCAGGAGCAGGAGCAGGGGCGAGGCGCTGCGAGCATCGGTGCCGCCAGCCTGGGGCGCGAGTGGGAGGAGCGGCACGGGGGCGGCGGCGGCGGCGGCAGGGGCGGCGCGGACGATGCCCGCGGCTGTGCAGCCGGCGGTGTGCGCCCGTCGAGTCTTCTGAGGCGTGGGACTCTGGGCACCGCCGAAGGCGCGTCCGAGATCATCTGGGGCGGCGCCGGCGCCGCGCCCCTTGCAGAGGCCGCCTCCGCCGCCGAGGCGCTGCGGCGGCGTCAGGAGGAGCCCAGCCAGCGGCACCAGAAGCAGCAGCAGCAGCAGCAGCAGCAGCAGCAGCAGCAGCAGCAGCAGCAGCGGCACCACCCCCAGCAACGGCACCACCAGACGCAACAGCAGCAGCCGCATCAGCAGCAGCAGGAGCAAGAGCAGGAGCAGGAGCAGGAGCAGCCGCAGCAGCCGCAGCAGAAATTGTGGCCGCGCCGCTGGCTCCGGCGCCGCCTGTTCAACCGGCGGCCCAGCGCTGACTGGACGAGCTGCAGCTGGGGCTTCGACGACCTCACAGATGGCGCCACGGTGGTTGAAGCTGCGCTGGGGCCGCCGGGGGCCCAGGGGGTGGTGGCGGTGGCGGTTCGGGACGAGGCGCAGCCTCAGAAGCCCGTCAAGGTGCGGGGCGCCGGATTTTCGACGCGTGTTCTTTCGTCAGGCGGCTTGGCCGAGCCCCCGAAATGGGTTCTTCAATGACTGCTTATTGTGGTTCTGTTGCCATGCGCCGGTCAATCGCTGGTTTTGCCTGGAACCCCCATTGTTGGAGCTGGTCGCGTTGAGGACTGCATCCGTCCAACAGCAAATCTCCCAACACCCAACGGAGACGCGCGCGTGCTGCACCCACCTCACTCCCACAGGTGTACGTGCAGGGGGAATTCGTGGCCGCCCTCCTGGATAATGCGGTGCTGGCGCCGTACAGCGGCGATGTCCTCGCCCTCATCCACTCCTCCTGGACCCCGGGGGTCAGCCATGACATTTTGTTCTACCGCACCCGGCTGCCCCAGACGCGCCTGCTCTGCCGCATGCGCCGCAGCTGGCTCCCGCCATCGGCCGCGTGGCTGTTCCCGCCGCGCGACGCGGCGCATGACGTGGGCGGGTGGCTCGTCGAGTGGGAGGGGTTCAAGAGCCAAAATAAGCCCGGGTGGCTGCACCCGACGGTGTTCCTCTGCGCGGCGGCGGTGAGGAGCATCGACGCAGAGGGGCGCGGGCCGTCGTGGCTGCAGCGGCGGTGGCGGGCGGTCGCAGACCGGCTGATCCCGGCGTATTGAGCGGTGCTGACAGGGAGGGAGCTTCCAGAGCGATTTCGGACGCGAGTTGCTGCTTGCAGGCCCAATTCTGCAATAGATGCATGCCACCAAGACAGCACTAGCAATTAAGTAGCAGTCAAGAAGGACATTGCGTCCAGAACGAAAAAAAGGCTAAGAAGTCGATCAAGATGCATCAGGGAGGGCGGTCAGGTGCTTGAAAATCACGCGCATCAAGGCAAAATTTCATCTGCAAAGACTTGAAAATGTCTCTACACTCCTCATTACGGTTCTAGTAGTTACGGCGCAGCGCGCGCTTAGGGCTCAGCGACCCAGGGCATACCCGAATTGGCCCCGCGGCGCCTGTAATTCGGCACGAAAATTCGGCTCGGCGACAGAAGGCAAACGCACGCCCCTAAAAATACAGACGGGCGCCGGGCGGCCCGCGGCGGCCCGAATCTCGCCG
>NW_014012342.1:0-15298 GCF_000611645.1 Monoraphidium neglectum
GTGTGGCGCGGCTGGGGCTCTGCTTGAAGGCCGGACGGCGGCGGGCCGGGGGGCGGCTGGAGGCGGCGAGCTAGAGCTCCTCAGCACACGCAGCCCGCTTTTCCTGCAGCGGCTGCAGCGGCGAAAATGGAGCGCAGCCAAGACCACAGCGACCCGCTGCTGAAGCGCACACCACGACAAGGGGCGGGGAACGTGCGCCCCTCCGCTCGCCTGTGGCAGGTAGTAGTGCCCGCCAGCACTGATGACTATGCCGCGCTCGTGGCCCTCCTGGTTTAGTCATGCATGCGGTAAGTGCAAAGGAGAAGATTATATCAGCGGCGCATGTCCCACCGATGACCACATGTCAGCAGGGGGCGGCACGCGGCGAGGGCCCATCATTTGTAAACCGTTGATGTACTCGGAGCAGCTGGGCTGCGTGCGTGCTCGCTGACTTGTTTTGTTGCAACAAAATGCGACGCTGCCCGCATCAGGGCAGAACGACGGCGGTGATCGCTGCGCGATTGCTTGGGCGTGTCGCGCGTGTCGTGCCGGTCCAAGGGCTTTGGTCAAAGGGCGGTCAAAGGACGGTCAAAGCACAGCCCCAGCGCACCTGCCGCTTCAGTGCATCCAGCCGCTGCTTGAATTCTCGGCTGGCCAAGTAAGTGCGGACCTGGCACCCGAGAAGGCAGCAGGAGGCGTGAGGCGGCAAGGGCAGGGCAAACGGAGCGGAGGTGGGTGGCTCCGCGAGCGGGGTGCGCGAGAGGCGACACAGGCTGGGCGCAGCGGCCAAGGATGTTACGATGCATCCCACAATTGAGCTACCCTGGGCCTGCAGCTGCCCCCAATCAACGGGAAGCCAGGTGCTGCTTTGGACCTGCCCTACAGGAGCTGCAGAGGTCGGCGCCTATCTCCATCGCGTCTGCTTAGCGGCGAAGGGGGGGGGGGGGTGATCCATCCAGCTCCCGCACCTTTTCCCTTGTGCTGTCTAAAGTTGCGTTTTTAGAAGTCGTGGTGTTGAGCCAGAAATTTCGCTGCGGCGGCCGCCTCTGCAAAAGGCAGTGGCGGCGGCACCGTGAACGGTTCATGCAGGGGCCGCTGTCTGGTGGCTGGTGTAGCCGAGGTGTGCGTGCCTCATGCTGGGCGCTGGGGTTGACCAAGGCTCCCAGCGCATGCATGCCGTGTCCGCATGCGATGTGAACGGCCATCCCCAACCGCCGCCGGCCTCGCCTGCGCCCCAGGCCGACAGAGGGGCGCGCGCCGGCGCGGCCGCGGTGGCGGGGGCTGGCGGGGAGGGGCGGGCAGGTGCAGCGGCGCCTCACCAGCTGCGGCGTCTTCAGGGCGACGTTTCTGATGTACTCGACCGCCGCCGCCTCCTTCTCATTGCTGACCAGGGGCTTCACGCCCCCGCCCGCCCCGCCGGCGCCGCTGCCGCGGGTGCTGCCAAGATCGGGTCGCCGCGCCATACCTGCTCCAGCTCGGCCGGCCCTCGTCAGCCCCGCGTTTGCGTTGAGCGGCGCCCCCAAGTCGTCCACGGCTTTGTGGACGTCCGCGCTCGTCCGCATGACATGCAGGAAGTTCACGGCGACCACCAAGGCGATGGCGACGGCGATCGCAATCGCCTTACTAGCGCGCACGCTGCTGCCGCCCGCTGGCAGGTATCGCAGCTTGCCCGCCGCACCGGGGCCCATCAGTACCGACGACAACGGCAGCCCTAGAATGTCAAGCCACCGTTTCAATCAGTGTTTGAGATGCCAGCGTGCCCTATGATGCAGTCTACACTTATTATGATCTGCAACGCAGCTGTGTTTGCAGTTGTATCGCAAAAGACACGCAATGGGCATAGCATATTATGAATTTTCTCTTAGCATTGCTGTTCCACAGCAGGGCGGCACCACGCACTTCGTGCGACACTCGGCCTTTTGCCAGAACCTTGGGCCTAAAACACTGCGAGAGATCATTCAAGGGTTCGTAAAAATCGATTGACACGCCTCAAATACCCGAACAGTGCGCCGCTGGCTGGTCGCAGGTGAATCAGTCAACCCCAGGGTCCTTTAGTCAACCGCCCTGGAGTGCCCCAAAGCCCACTCAAAGCGAGTTGAGGGCTGTACACGCGGTATTGCATGAACCTATCCATTAAATACCATAGGCAATACTTTGTGCAATGTGTGCAGCATGTGCTGCTCTCCCTTGGCTCACGCGCGGCCTAGGTCCTGGGCCCTGTGAGCAGCACATAAGAGTCCAGGCATCGAGCACAGCCTGTACGGAAGAGCTGGTCACGTGGCATGCTGCAAGGCTGTGACAGCGAAGGAAGTCTGCTGGCGCCTGCGCTGAGGCTGCATGAGCCGGTCCCGCTGCCCTGCATCGAGCGCGTGCAGGCGGGAGGAAGGCGGCGAGAGCGGCGGAGTCGCCCGTGCTCGCCTGGCTGTGGAACGGCTTGCGGCTGACGTGGATACGCCTGTGCTGCGCCTGACATTGCAGAGCTGCCGCACTGGCTGCGGGATGAGACAGGCGGCTGCGATGCAAAGGCAGGGCAACAGCAGCAGCAGCAGCAGCAGCAGCAGCAGCAGCAGCAGCAGCAGCAGCAGCAGCAGCAGCAGCAGCAGCAGCAGCAGCAGCAGCAGCAGCAGCAGTAGGCTTTCCAGAGGAGTATTACGGGGAAATGTCCACTGTGAGCGGCTCGCCCATTGATATGAAGCCCTTGATGGTGGATTTTGTCGCAGTCCTCTCCCGCAGCAACGAAGGCAGCATGCGTATCACTTGGCTTTTCACATCCTTGCTGCACAGGACCACCTGGTGAATCAGATGACACGTCACATGCAACACGCTCGTAAAACGCCACCAGACCGTGTCAGCAAATTGCAGGCAGCTGCTGCACACCAGCCGAGCGGGGTCATGTTCACAGGTAGTGCGGTGTGGTGTCTCGGCACCATGAGAAGCTGGGTTTTCCAGAAATTGTGGTCACATCCTGCCAGGAGCACAGTAGAATGAAACCACGTCAACTCAAACCCACTGCACTCGTGTGTGGCCTGAGCGCGCCCGGCGAGTCGTCCGCGTCATGACAGGCGTGACCGGGCAGCATCTGCACTGGCCAACACAGTATGGCACCCATCGCGACACCCATCCGGCATATGTACAGCGTCCTCGTCGTTCCACATTAGATACTTGGCGTTTCAACAACCCGACGAGCTCGTCGCGACAGAAGCAGATCTCACCTGTCGAGATCACCATGCTCTCCGCAGCCCGCCGCTCGCTCGTGGCCTCGGCAGCGCAGCAACTTAAGCTGGCTGGTTTTACTCGAAGCATGGCACTGTCGGGCGTGAAGGGCTTCGACGAGCACGAGTCGGCAGTGGAGAACCTGTACTTCAACAAGGTGTGCTGCAAGGAACTTTGGAATGCCAGTACGATCGTCTGCGCGCATACCGAGAGCTTGGCAGAGGCGCGTTGGGCTCGCCGCCACCCCTGCTGCGTTGTCCATGGCGCCGCAAACGAGAGAGCTTGCGACATGGCACATGCCATGGCGGCGCCCTCAGCATCCCGTTCTCCTCACAATCCTGTCCGTAGGAGGACGAGCGCATCCTGCGCAAGATCCTGGGCAAGGTGAAGAACCAGGCCGAGCAGGACGAGACCGCCAAGGCGCAGCACGCGGCGGCGGACGAGGCTGCGCTGCGCCAGATCCTCGCGAAGTACAGCGTGGCCGACCACGATATCAAGGCCCTCCTGCACTGGAAGCACGCCACCTATGTGAGCATTGAAAAAACCAACGCCTCTTTTCCGATCAGACACCCCTTGGGATGGCCGCCGGGCGTGGCAGAGCGCAGCTGCGGCGGTGGCGCCGGACTGGGCTTCCTAGCGTTTCTACCCTCGCTCGCTTGGGGCTCGATCGCGCGGCTTGGGGACGCACATCGTCTTCGCCCTGACAACACGCGACACCCCTCGACGCCGCCTCTCCTCCGCACTGCAGTGAGGGGACGCTACGCTTGGAGGGGCAGCCCGTCGGCGCCGGCAGCGGCACACGCGGACGCGAGCGAACTGCCGCGCCCGTTGCGGCGCCGGCCTCGCCAAGACGCCCCGGCGGGCCGGCCTGCACCCGGGGCCCCTCTCTCCGGGGCGGTCGGCTGCTTCCGCATTAGCAGGCATCAGCAGGTCGTGCTGCGCCCTGCTGCCAGCCTCGCTTGATCCCGACGGATGGGGTCGCGGTGGAGTGGCGCAGCCACCGGCGGCTGCGCCGTCATGCTTAAGAACCCCCTACCCCCCCCCCCTGGCTTGACATGCACCGAAGGACTTTCACACACCGCGGCATGTAGCATCGAATGCATCCGTTTCGCTCCCCGCGCGCCGCCGGCAGGCGAGGGGCGCCACTGGTGGCCTCCACCTGTGCGGCTGAGGCTGCCTCGTCCCCCACGAGCGGGCACGTATGTGATGCGTTGTCACACTTTTAGAATAGCTTGCCCAGTGTAACGCAGGGCCTGTTGAGCTCGTGAAACCCCTGGGTCCCTGGTCAGTCGCTTCACTCAATTAAACACATGTGCAAGGAGGTCTGGAGAACACATGATTGCGAGCCCAGGCCGATGGCTTTCTGGCTCGCAGCGGACAGCATTGCCAGCAATGGGATCAGCCAAAACAGGCACCAGATGAAGGGCAAGCGGACACCCACCAGTATGCGCCGCATGCAGCTGCGCTGCGAGGGAACGACAAACTCACACCCCCATTGGCAGGCCCTCCATCACCCTGCGGGAGGGCATATGCATGGGGGGAACCGGCGGCCCGCGGAGGGGCGTGGGCAGCTGATGGCCGCCACTACGGCACAACGATGGTTGGTACCGGTATGTGCTCTCAGCTGCCCTCCATGCACCTTATATGTTGCGGATGCTCCAATCAGTCCGTCCGCCCAGACCAGCGCGGGCCACGGACGGGCAGCGCGCTGCTCGGACGAACTGTTTCGGCGCTGTCGCAGGCAGCTTGAAGGCCCGTCAGTATCCCGCCCACACCGCCAGCGCACCCGCTGCCAGCACGCATCCGTCAGTCCTCATCCACGCCCCCGCGGCAGTTGCTGGCAGCAAGCGCCCGACGAGGCTCGCTCAAACCCCAAGCGGAAAACGCAGAGGCGCAGGCAGACCTGCACGCTGGCCGCAAGGCGATTGTAAGCCCCTTCGGAGCCCGAAAAGCCTGACAACACCCCTCCTACCTGCTGGCGGCCAAATACAGCTCCTCCAGCTCCTCAACCATCTCCTCCAGCACCAATTGGACGCTGTAGAACCGCACCTCAGAAGTCAGAGCCGCCGCGGCCGCCGCCGATGACGCGGCCGCCGCCCGCCGACTCTCCAGCTGCCGCTCCTCCGCCTCTGCCCGCCTGCTCGCCTCCCGGTCGTCCGCGCGCCGCCGCTCCTCCTGTCGCTGCCGCTGCCGCCGCTGGAGCTGCTCGGCGGCGAGGAGCATCCACGCGCCACCGGCCTCTGCGCTGCCAGCCGGCATGGATAGCGCCCGGGCGGGGTCGTCGGGCGAAGAGGCCGCCCCGTCGTGCCACGTCACCTCTGCCGCGGAGGGGCTGGCCGCGGCTGCGCGCACCCCCAGCGCGGGCGACGCGCCGGAGGCCGCCGCCGCGGCGGCCGCGGCCGCGGCCGCCGCAGCTGCTGCGCTCTCGGCTGGGGCAGAGGAGGCTAAGAAAGGGTCCTGGCCGCTGGGCGGTGCGGAGAGTGCGCTCGCGAGCTCGAGCGACGGCGGCGCGGCGGGGTCGAGGGGCAAGGCGGCCGCTGCTGGTGCGCCGCCGCCGCTGGCGCCGCCGCCGTTGCCCGGGGCCAGCTTGTTGCGCCGCAGGACGGCGCTAAGCAGCGACACCTGGGTAAAAGAGGGAGTGATTGGATTGTTGATTATGAAGGGGCGTATGAGTGCGTGCTGCATTGCCTGCCAGAAACAGTCCCCTCCTTGCAGGCGTGCTGGCCGTGGGGGTTTCGGCGTGTGTCAGCGAACGGAACGGCCGGCGACGCGCCCCAACCGGCAGCACGCACCTGCACGGGTCTGTCCGACGCGCGCGCCGCCGCCATCCGCCACTGCTGCGTCACCCGCGCCTCCGCCGCCGCGCCGCCGCCCCCGTCGCCGCCGCCGCCGCCGGCGCCCGACAGCAGCCCTGGCTGCAGCCACGTTTGGACAGTCCGGGGCAGGCAACTACCATCCTTTGTCACAAACGTCCCCGGCGCGTCCCGCGGGCCGGCCGGCGAGCCCAGCAAGCCGTCGAGGCCGCCCGCGGGCCCGAGGGTGAGGGAGGCGGCGCGAGCGGCGTGCTCCTGGAGCTCCCGCATCGGGCGCTTGGGCTTGGGGCGCGCGCGCGTCAGCTCCTCAACGACCGCGTCGCGCCCGGCGGTCGAGATGTCGAGAAGTCTGGGGGACACGATTGGTTTTGGGGAGGGGGTGAGGTCGATTTCTCCTCCCATGTGTGTGTTGTAACATCAGGGTGAATGACGGGTCAGCCGGAGGTCGGCTGGAAAGTGTGTGGGTGCTGGTGACGCTTCCGCCAGAGTAACCAAGGCTTGCGCAGCATGCAGACGAGGGCAGCTGGCCGGTGGAAAATGACGAGCCCCCGCACCCAGAAATGCCCGAACTGCACCCCCCCAAAATGCCGGTGCAGGACAAAACTTGCCCAGGTCCCGCCGCCTGTCCGCTTGCCCAGGCGCGCGTGCGCTTTGGCAGGCCGTTCCGCATGTTCTGGTCCCCATGTTGGGCTGTAAAACTCACAAACACGACCGCCGCTCTCAAAATCCACCATCACAAGCACCCACCCGTCCACCGAGCTCGAGAAAGCGCGCAGCTCGTCGACGCATATGTGGCGTTTTGAGGGGTACGCGTCCGCGACCGCCCTCAGGGCGCCGTCAAGGTGGGCGGCGATCGCGGCAAAGGTGTCGGGCGCCAGGCGCAGCTGCTGGGCCAGGGTGAACTCCGAGGACAGCTGGGGCGGGGCGGGCGGATGGGGAGGGCAGGAAAAACTATCAGATCGTTTCCCCTAAGTTGAGATATTCCTTGCTTGTAGGAGGTTATTAGGCGGCAGGATAGCTGAGGAGGGATGAAGTTTGGTTTGATGTTTAGGTGCCGGCGCTTGGGAGGAGCCCGTCGCGGTCATGGGCGCATGGCAAGGTGCGCTCTGCCTCCCTCTGAGACAGCGCAGAGTGACGTGCTTTGGGCGCGACAGGCTGGCTACACGATCGTGCATCGTCACACACACATGCATGCTTTTGCACACACAGGCATGCGCGAAGACGCCCCCCTCCTCCACCACACACACACACATTAGTGCACACACACGCACACTCACACTTGCACACACACACACACTTAAGCGTATGCCTGCCACCCACCACGTCCTCGTACGACAAGTGCAGCGTGTACAGCAGCCGCGCAAACCTCCGCACGCTGGTGCTCAGGGCCTCAAGCCCCTGCAGCGGCGGCCGCCACTGGGACGCCCCGGCCAGGCAGGCGCAGAGGGTGCGGCCCATGAACAGCGGCAGGACCAGGTGGTGGCCCCAGCTGCGGTCAACGTGGTCAAACATTGAGGTGAAAGATTGAGGCGGTGGGATCTGGGCGAACACACACGGACGAGAATCGTTTCAAGAAGGGTGATGAGGGCGCGGTGGCCGTGGATTAAGTAATGTGGTGGAGGGCGACGTAGAGGGTAGCGCCTGCTTTGGCTTGCGCGCGCGCGCGCGCACACACACACACACACACACACACACACAAACAGAGACTCTCTCTCTCGCTGTCACACACACACGCGGGGGCACACACACGCTCACATGCACATGCACACGCGCACACATACACACACACATGCTCGCGTGTGCCGAACGTGCACTGGGATGCACATGCCGTTGCAGCGGGCGCGCGGGCCGCAGCGGCGCCTTGACTAGCCCTAAAGCGCACGCGACACGGGGGCGCCCATCCCCCTCGGCCCCCACCAGTGGTGCAGGTAGAGCTCGTTTTGGCTGAGATCCAACAACTCCTTTAGCTTGAACACACACTGCCAATGCGAGAGTCCGAGGTTCATTGTGAGTCCAAGGGTGGTGAAGGTCGCAGGGAGGGAAGGTGTGACCGAAAGTGCGCACAAGTGTATTGTGTTTTGGGGGGTGGGGTGAGCGGGTAACATGTATGGCGACGGATGGAACACAGGCAAGCGCGCGTGAGGCGCCCAAGCCGCACCCATTGCTCAGACGCCGGCGGCCCCCATCCCGTCGCAGCGCCAGAGGTAATGTCACACAACAACGCCGCCCCCCGCCTCAGATCAGCCCACCCAGATCGGCGGACCCGCCTGCCCCAAGCTCACCGTGTAGACATCTGCAAGTGTTTTCTCATAATGCGCCTCGTGATCCTCCTCGCATCCCATATCATCGGCCGCGCCCCCGCCGGGCCCGCAACCCCCATTCCGCAGCCCCTGGTTTCGAAGCTCCCCTGCGGAACCCGCCGCCGCCGGCCGTCGGCCCGCGGCGGCCGGCTTCCAAGGCGAGGCAGCGCGCCCAGATGAGGCGGCCCGCGCGACGGCCACGGCGGCGGCTGCATCCGCCGGCCCGGAGCCGGCGACCGGGTCTTCCACATCAGCGTCGGGCAGCGGCATGTAGCCACCCCTCGCCCACCCCGCCGCCGCCGCCGGCCGCGCCACCACCGGCGCCGCGGCCGCGGGCAGCTTCGCGGCAGGCGGCGCCGCCGCCGCCTTCTGCTGCTTCTGCTGCAGCAAGGTCGGCCCCGCCTCGCTCTGTTCGCCGGCTGCGTCGCAAGGCGCCGCGCCGCGGCTCGGCGGCTTGCCGCCGGCAGCCTTGTGCGCGGCGGCGCGGTGGCGCGCGGCGGTGGCGACTGTGGCGTTCAGCTCAACCAGCAAGTTGATGAGTGTGCGCGACTCCCTGTGGTTGGCAAGTCAGGTGGGTGGGCGGGCGCCATCTCGGCCGGGCGATCCCACTGCATGTCAGCTGGGCGCCTCAGCGTCAGCTGGTGGGGCCAGCTCTGGGCGATGAATCTTGCATGGCGCAGCAGTGTGCCTGGAGAAGTCAGGAGTGTGGAACCTGGATGCAGCATGCTGCCCGGATCATATGCCAGCATCCTGTCGCCAGGTGGCGCCTGCCTGATGCTCTTTGCTGGGCCTGAGCCACACATAAACGCCTCTGTGCAAGCATGTATGGGAATGACAATCACAAATCGGCGACGTACTCCACCATACCTGAGGGCCCCTATGCAGGCTGATTTTGGGAGCACCAACACAGTCAGCGACATGATGACGAAGACCCCGATGATGATGCCGCTCGTGCGCAGCAGCGCCACCATGCTCGCGCCCCGCTGGGGGTGCGCACCAAACGTGACTGCAGGCGTCGGAACAACAGCAGGGGTGAGAGTGTCGAAGACAGCTGGCTCGCGCTGGTGGACTTGCAATCTGCGAGGGCTCATAGGGCCGAGGCACTGCCCACCCGCGAAGGCCAGCATTTGACAAGAGGGGCTCTTTGAACCCTCAAAACTCCCACACAGTCTGGCGCCAAAATCTACGCAATTCACCTGCCCGAATGCAGAACCTTAGACCCAGAGTATCATTGCATCACACCCCACCACGCGGCCGCACCAGCCACCCACCGAGGACAAACGTGATGACGAACAGCCGCATGGACTGATCCAGTTTGAATTTGTGTGACAGCCAGCACGACAGCACGCCCACCAGGGATGCCGCCGTGCAGAGGATGGGCATGTCCCAGGAATCTGGGGTCAGGGGGTTCTGCGGGCGGTGTTGAGTGTGCACAATGTGAGTGTGTGTGTGTGTATGTGTGTGTGTGCGTGTGCGTGTGTGTGCGCGCGCGCGTGTGCGCGCGTATTTATATGCTTGGGCGCTCGCACGCACACGTGTGTGGTTGCGCTCATGCATGCGTGCGTTCATGCATGTGTGCATGGATCTTCAAAACTTGCGTTGAAGGGATCTGGTGGGTGGTGTCAGGTTGTGCGGTAGCATCTGTGCCGTTGGGGTTGTCTCCCAGTCTGAAAGTCAGCCAAGATCGACCCCCAGCCGAACCCTAATCCCTGCCCTTGCTTGCCACACCCTCCCCTAACCCCGCACGCCCACCTGCACCACGTAGTCGTATATTACATAACCCATGAGACCCCCCAGGACTGTGCCAAGGGTGCGCTCTCCGCTCAGCTGGACGACCTTTGGGGGGGTTGAGAAATTGACGTGCACATTTGAAAGCATTGCACATGCACGTATGCTCCTGCACGTGTGTATGTGTGAGGATGTGAATGTGTCTGTGTGTGTTGTGTGTAAGTACATGTGTTTGTATATGTGTTTGTGTGGAATATCAAATGACGAGTGTGTGTCTAAGAGGCTGTTCACTGTATGCGTTAACCTGGCAGGCTCATATGCGCGACCACTGCTCGACGAGCGTGCACATCTGGCTGCAGTGGGTGCGCTCACCTTGCCAATCAAAGGGCTCGAAGCGACGACGGCGCTGCGGCCAGGGTTGTCAAAAAGCGCAGCAAGGGGGAAAGCGCTAAGCGTGGCATTGGCAGCTTGAGCACGGCAGGGGGCCCGGGTCGGGGGCAGCGGTGCGGTCGCGCCTGCCGCTGCTGCGGCAAGGCCGACAGCAGGAGCACACAGCGCGATGAGGGGCCGCATTCAAGGGCAACGGGCTCCACGCAGCCTAATCCAGGGACCAGCCAGGGAAGGTGGATGCAGGGGGCGCGTGTCGGCTCTCACCATGTCACTGCTCCCCAGTTGCACGACTGCCGCACCTCATCCCCCCAGACCTCCTTCTGTTCGTCTGGCGCAGGCGCCAGGGATTGCATGGGGCCAGAGAGGGATGGAGGAGGGGCTGGCGGCGCTTGGTGGTGGGTGAGGGATTGCAGATGCCTTTCCGGGGTGAGACAGCAGCGCGGCAGCATATGCTTTGCTGGGTATAGCCCATGCGCCCATGCATCAGGTCCACGTTGCGTCATGCGCCTCCAGCACAGGGCCCCCGGCTTCGCTACTCATGCAGCTGTCCGCACCAGTCAGCATCCAGAGCGTCGCCCCCGTGAAGGTGAAGAGCCATAGCGCGATAGACAGCCGCGCGGCGCGCCGCACCCAATCCGGGACGCTGCTGGTCCAGTGGTTGGGCATGGCGGCAGAGGGGCGCCGCAGCGTCAGGGGCTGCGAGCGCCTTGCCCGGGCAGCACGAGGTGCGGGCGCACGCGCCGCGCCGCTGACGCTAAGCTATATCCCGAAAATACGTCGGACGATCGGTTCTTGCGCCGTGGATCAAACAAATGGCGATGTGGGCTGAGCACGGGGATCCTGTGGGGGTTGTGTATGTCACTAGCAATTATGCGACCACTGCTGGGTGAGCAGAAGGAGGTCCGTAGCATGAAATTGCACAAAGCGATAGTTTGATCGTGATTGCGACTAAGAAGATTGCAAAAAGAGTTGCAATTAGATCACTCCAAAGGTTTCACGAGTTGGCCGTCCACGAACCGTGCAGATATAGTATGCTTGCAATGATGTAGGCCAGCACCTCTCAGCTCGCGCAGCCTGCCCGCGTTTGCGGCCGCATGCTGCCCGTGCTTCGCGGCGCTGTGAGCTCCAGGCGCCATACGCAACTGCGCGTGTGGGGACGCGCGGGCCTCTCTTCTTCCATCAGACGACCATGCCGCAGCAAATTGTGCTGCATGTCGATGCTGATGCGTTCTTCTGCCAGGTGCGCACTTGCACGGCCGCAGTCACCCGCACGCACTGCGGGAGGGGGGCCATTCAGCATCGTGTCAGCAACGTTTGGAGGAGTCAAGGATAGCTCTAGATCAACGGCCGCCGCGATACCCAGCCGCGATACCCATCCTGAATTTCCGTCCAAACGCGTGTCGGCATGGTGGCTCCGCCGCACGCGCCGCAGGTTGAGGTGCTGCGCGACCCAAGTTTGGTGGGGAAGCCCCTGGCCATCCTGCAGCAGTACGTGAGCCCCCCCACCCGGTCCCCAGCACCAGACGGGACTCTTGCGGCCCGAATCGCCCAAGCGGCGGGCTGTCTGAAGCGCGCGTCGCTGGCCGCCAGCAGCCACGCCAACGCATGGAAGCTCTGGGCGTCTCGACCTGCACTCACCGTCGTTTCTGAGAAACCACCAGCCCGATTACGATGAAAACCTGACTAATCAAACCCAACAGGACGTCATCAGCGTCGACCATCAAGCAAGACGGCTGGGGGTGCAGAAGCACATGGTGCCTGCCCAGGTCAGACAGAGCCCGCGGGGCCAGCCTCAGTTACCAGAATGCGGGACACCCACCCCCACAGGGAGCTCTGCCTGCGACCGCCGCCGCGCCTTGCGCTGCCTGCCTGCCTGCGTGCCTGGCGGGACCAGCGTCGGCGGCGGCTGGCCCGGGGGGCAGCGCGCCCAATGCCGCGCGAGCAGGCCCTCGGCCAGCATGGCGCTGGCTTCTCACCTTCCCGTCATTGGGTGCCCCCTTGCTTGGTGGCCGACCACGCATCCTGAAGATGTCACATGGCTTGTGGCCGACCACGCATCCTGATGGCGGCACATGGCGTGTGGCTGGCCACACCTCCCTGACATGTCACACGGCTCCTCTCCCACCTCGACCCCGCAGGCAAGGGCGATATTGGAGCGCAACGGCGGCCGGTTGGTGCACGTCTTCTTGGAGGGCGGGAACAGGTGCGTTGGAGTGTGCAGGACAGCAATCAAGGGGAATATAGGGGGGCGAAGAGCAGGGCCGCCAAGCTGGCACAATAAGATTGGAACAAGAGGCATACACACTGGGACTCAAGTAGACTGGACGCTTATCCTGGCTCGTCCATTGCGCAAACTTCGGCTGCCGAGGCGACGTTTAAGTGACGCGTGCAGCGCGCCCACAGCCGGGCTGGGCGCTCAGAAACGCCCCACCCCTTTCAGCATGAGCACCATGGGGGCTCTGCGCCCGCTCGCCGTCCTCTGTTACCGCCACACCTGCTTCGTCACCCTCGTCACCCGGGCGCGTCATCTGCGCCGCAGGGTGTCCTACAGGCCGTACCGCGAGGCATCGGGCGCCCTGATGCGCCTGCTGCGGCGCTTCGTCAACGCGGGTGCGCTAGCGGGCTGGTTGAATGCAGGTCACCCATTCATTTGCCCACCATGAACACCATCACCACCAACACCATCACCACCACCACCACCACCACCTTCATTACCAAACCCCCATCTGCACCCAACCCACAAGCAGCCGTCCTCAGGGATGCCCTGTTGCAACACCCCTAGAACGCCCCTTTTACGCCCCCTTGACGCCCCCTTGACGCCCCCCGATTCCACACCTTTGCGGCACCGCGCAACCCCCCCAGCCGTCGTCGAGAAGGCCAGCATCGATGAAGCATACGTGCTGTGCCAAGCGCCCGCAGGGGTGAGCCCCTCCATGAGACTGGGGCCTTACCTGCAGTGGCAGCGGGGCACCAGGGCGCCCAAAGGTGTTCAATGAGCTCGGGATCACTGGCGGACCACGCAACCAGCCGCGGGACGTCGCGGCAAGACTTGCGCGCGGAACACGTGGGTTGGCCCCGGCAGCGGCCGCAACAAACACGTGGGGTTGCAGCGGACCAAACGGCCACGCATACCCCCGCACCCTCGCCGCGCAGATGCCCGCCGGCGGCGGCGGCGGCGGCGGCGGGCGGGGCGCGGGGGAGGAAGGTGAGGAGGCGGAGGCGTGGGACCTGTCCCCGGGCATCCGGCTGGGCAGCGCGATCCGGGACGCCAGCCGCGCGGAACTGGGCCTGGTGCTGAGCGTGGGCGTCGCCACTAACAAGCTCCTGGCGAAGCTGGTGCGATCCTTTGTTTAGAAGGGGCGAGAGGGGCCACCGACAGCTGGGCGTATGGGGCGGGGCCGCCAGCAGGCGGGGGTGGGCAAGCGTCTACATTTTAGATGGTAGTCGCTGTGCTGTGTTTGGGGGCGTTGACGCAGGGCGCGTCTTGACCCCTGAAACATCAGCCCAAGTCCTGGCCCCTCGTGAGGTAGGCAAGCTCACTCTTTCAGAATATGCAGCGCTCGATGAAGTCGACCAGGCATAATTGACACAGATTGCGCAACGCCACAATCAGAAGCCCCCTCGCTCCGTTCATTCGGCAGCTGTTCATTATCTTTAACCCAGCCGCCCCGCCCCCGCCCCCCGCAGGCCAGCCGCGCGGCCAAGCCCGACGGCCTGTTTGCGCTGGAGACGGCGGCTGCGGTGCGGCGGCTGCTTCAACAGACGTCGGTGGCGAGCCTGCCTGGTAGGCTTGAATGCTGCGCCGGGTCTGCCGCGCAGGGCCAAAGTTGGTTAGGAGTGAAACAGATCAACAGATGCGTGCTCTCGACTTGCAGTAGACGGCCGACCATTAGTTTTGGCAAGCAGAACCGCCACAATCCCAAACCTGAACCCTGGACGGACGTGGCATGGAATGATGACGTCATCATAGGTCTGGGCGGCCAGGTGGCGGGCGCGCTCGAGAAGGCAGGCCTGAAGGTTGCCACTGACTTAGCAAGGTGTGTGCCTTCGCACGCATACCACGCAATACGCCCTCTGAGTCTGCGACAGCAAAGTGCATGATTTACCAGGCGTGGCTCGTGCGTGCACGACGCGCTCGACCGGCGCCGCTCGGTCCCCACAGTGCCCGGCCCCGCACCGTCCCCACCTGCACACGCACGCACGCCCGTGCGCGCACGCATTGGCGCGCGTACCCTCAGGTGGCGCCCCGACGACCTGGCGTCCTCAGTTGGCGGCGGCGCCCTCGCCCCCGCGCTCGCGGCGCGGCTGGTGGGTTGGGGGCGCGGGCGGGACGACGGCCAAGTCATGGAGACGGGGCCAGCCAAGAGCATACAGGTGCGGTGGAACTCACTTTTATGCAGAGTTTGCTAAATGGGGAAGCAACCTAGCGGCCGCTAGGTCGTGGCAAACTTTGGTTGCTCCCCCTTATTGTTCTTGCAGTGCACCTGGTATCCTGGGTGCGACTTATGGCGGCAGAGAGCCTGGCTGCCTGCACCAGCCGCACGCCACTGCGGTGTCGAAGCGCGCAGCCGCAGGCCGCATGCCACTGCGCTGTTGCAGCGTTCGGACAGCAGGCCAAGTCGCCCCAGCAACCAGCCTGGCGGCTGCCACCTGCCCCTTCCCTGCGTTTGCTCTGTCCCCTTGACCTCTCCCCCTGCCTCTACGTGCCCCTCTTCCTCCCTACTTACCCCCTGTGTCCACCTGTATATCTCCCGCTCTTCTCCACGGTGTGTCTCGGCCTCTTATTTTTCTGTTGCCAACACCAACAGGTGCAGATGACTCTGACTTGGTACAACCTAGCCCCCCACTCCCGCCCCAACGGCGTCGGCCCCCCAC
>NW_014012341.1:0-12141 GCF_000611645.1 Monoraphidium neglectum
CCCGGCACCCGAGCGTGACGCGGGGGCCAGCGAGGGCGCGCGGCGGCCGGCCCCGGCGGCGGCCCCGGCGGCAGCCACGGCGGCGGCGCCGGCGGCGCCGGCGCTGCCGTTAGCTATCACACAAGGCAGCGTCGGCGCTACGGCTGGGGATGCCGGGACGAGGTCGCTGGACGACCTCCTCGCCGCACGGGGCAGCGGCGGCGGCGGCACGCTCTCGGCGTCGTGGCACCAGCGCCGCGCCGGCGCGGCGCTCGCCTCGGGCGTTGCCAGGAGCAGCAGTGGCGGCGGCGCTGGCGCGCGCGTCGCCGCCGGCGGCGGCGAGGCGGGCGGCGTGCGGCACAGCGGCGATTGGGGCGCATGGCAGGCGAGTCCTCAGCACAGCCCCACCTCGCCCGCCGCGCGCGGCTCCGCAGGCGGCGCAGCCGGCGGCGGCGGGCGCCCCTCTGCGGGCGGCGGCGCCGTCACGCGGAGCGCGGACGGCAGCGGCGGCGGGCGGCAGGAGGGCGGGGACGGCAAGCGGCGGTCGGCGCCGGGCGGGTCGCTGCTGGGAAAGCAGGGCAGCCTGCTCAGCCCCAAGCACATGGACGAGTGGGCAGAGTGGTGAGGGGCTGCGGCTGGCCCCGCCCACGTGCCTGCGGCGTGCGCAGTCTTAAGGTGGCGCCTGCAGCCGTGTGTTTGTTTTGCCATTTGAACGGGCCCCGCGCTCCCGGAGGTGCATGCGGGCCGGGCGGACGCCTGGGCGGCTGGCGGGCTGGGCGGCCCTGTGAGGCGGCGGGGCCGGCGCGTCGACGTGGGCAGCTGCGCGGCAGCTTCCCCCTGCCCTCCGACCCTGTCTCGTGCAGAGCTTGGAAAGCAGTTGATTTTTGTGGATGTATCAACACACAGCAGGCGGCATTTGTTTCACTGTCATCACTGCGTTGAGGGAGTCAGCCTTGGTTCCAAGGCCCTTTGTGTTGACCACCGTTGCTGCACGTCCCCCAACCCCCCATGTACATACAGCACTCTGCAGTGCAGTTTGCCAGCCAGTCCGCTGTGACGCAGGAGTGCGGTGTTTCTGTCATCGCTGTAATCGCATGTGTAGCATTCTGATTCTAGGCAGCTCAGAGGCACTTTCGACGCACGCACTACGGGCGGCGGCGCCAGCAGCGGCAGCACGAGGGACTCCCAGCAAGAAGGCCAAAAGCTCGGCCGCGCTCACGTGCCGCAGCCCTGTAAGGACACATCACGCGAAGTCCGGGGGTCGGTGGCAAGGGGGGAGGGATGATGACGTCACCATGGGCCTGGCTGCTCAAGATGGGCCTTCTGGACAAGGGGCAAACAGTCAGCAGGCCGCAGCCACGGATCCTTGTAGGGAGCCCTCGTCACGGGCCCCCTTCCGTCGAGAGCTCCCCCCTGTATGTCTCAGGCGTGCGTCTCGTCGGTCCGGCGCAGCGCGCCAGCGCGTGCTGTCATGCACGGACTGCAGCTGCGCTGGCGCGTTGGGGCTGGCCAGGGGCCGCCGGGCCCAGCCTACCTTCTCCTGAACAGCCCTTGGGCATGCAGAGCACCGGCCCCATTGCAGCTATCGCACTCGGCGGCGCTGCGGTCTTCCGTGAATGGAGGTCGAGCCGCACCTTGAGCCCCAACCAGGGCCTCTGTACATACACCACGCCACCCCTTGCCACGCCACCCCGCGACGCCCGCTTGCGGCTGCCAATGAACTTTGTGTGTGTGCTGACGCTTCCATGTGAGCGCTGGCACATGTGCAAAGATGCCGGGTTAGGTTCCCTCAAACCTCCGCACGCGTGCTGCTGTTACTGCAAAGAAACGTAAGGCAACAAACCATTGTGTTGTGTGCGTGTGTTGGCCCCTAAGCGACAAGGGAATACCAACATGTCGGCGCCCTGGGTGCTGCGACAGGCTGCGCTGGGGCGCCTGCTTTGGGCAGGCGCGCCGCGCATCGACGCCGGGTCAGGAAGATGCAAAGGCATCCTGTCATCAAAAGGTAGCCATTGCCGCAGGCCGTTTCATGTTTTTGCCGCCGCCAGGGGGGGGGGGGGAGAGCCTACACCCGAATCAAGTAGCAGTGCTGCACTGCAAGCGGCAGGGGCGCGCAGACAGGGAGCGCCAGCATCGTTCTTCTTGGTACAACTGCAACGGCCTTTTGAGCCGACAAAAAGCGGTACGTGATGATGGAACACTCCACGCCGCACCCCGCGTCGGCCGCCGCGCTGGAGCTCCCACCACGCGCACTCGCCGCGCCGGGGCGCCGGGCGCCGCACGTGCGGGCTACGAGTCAACGCCGGCGCCGCCGCAGTCGCTCACGTTTTGGCCGCCGCCAGGGACAGAAGGCCGCAGGTCAGCAGGTAAACCGCCAGGTCTTCAGACACGGCAGCCGCCAGAGCCTGGTACCCCTGCAGGCCAGAAAGCGCCTCCCGCGCCCCCGGCAGGAACGACAGCAGATCCAGCTGCCGCGCCCGCGCCGGCACGCGCTCGCCGCCCGCGCTGCCGCCGGCGCCGTCGCGCTCTGCCAGGCGCCGCGCGGCGGCGCGACCGAAGAGGAGCGTGGCGGCGGCGACGACGGCGAGCTGGGAGAAGCAGAGGACGATGGCCGGCGGCGGCGCGGGCCAGGAGAAGGCCGGGCGGAAGGGCTGCCACTGCTGCTGCTGCTGCTCTTGCTGCTGCTGCTGTCGCTGCTCCAGCAGGCCCGCTGCGGCTGCGTACGCGAAGAGCACTGCGGACAGCAGCCGCGCCTGCTGGGTCCAGGCGACCACCTCCCCGATCACACGGCCGAACCACAGCAGCACCGCGGGCGCGTCCGTCCGCAGCAGCGCCAGCAGCCCGGCTCCGCCGCCGCGCGCCCGCCGCCCCGCGGCGCCCGCGCCCGCGCCTGCGGGGCCGGCGCCGCCGTCGCTGCCGTCGAAGTGGCCCGTCCCAACATGGTGTGGCAATGGGTCGGAGGGCATGCCCGCCAGGAGCGTCTGCATCGCGGCGTTTGCCGCGTCCGCGTCCCACTGCTGCGCGGCGGCGTGGTGCGGCTCGCCCACGGCCTGCTGCCAGGGCGCGCCGCCGCCGCTGCTGCCCGCACCGAAGCCGGCGCCGCCGCCGGCCGCCGCGTGCGCCTGCTGAAGCGACGCCTGTATGTTTGCTAGGATCGCTTCAAAGTGCTCCTGCCCCGTTGCCTCCGCCTCCCCCGCTGCCCCTGTCGCGGCCGCCCGGCCTGGTTGCTCCTCACTGCCCGTTGCTGTGGAGGGCGGAGCCGGCCGGCTTGTGAGCGGCGCCCCCGTCTGAGGGCCGGCCGCGGGGGCGCCGGACTCGGGCTGTGACGGGGCGCTGACAGGCAACCGCTCCTGCTGCCGGTACTGCTGCTGCTCCGCCCCGGCCTCATCTTAAAAACATGTCAACATGTCGGCGAAGGGCGCAAGGGGACAGCATGAGCATGGCGTGCGGGCTATGGAGACGGCTTCTGCATAGTGCGAGCGGAAACACCAGCGCGATGCAGCAACGGCTCGCCTGCGCCGCCATGAGCTCGCGGCTGCACACGGCCACCCGCAGCACCCACCACTTAGTCGCTGAGAGTATATGCCCGTGATGGCTGTCAAGCGGTCTTTCTGGCGCGCCAAGATTTTCTGCCGCCTGGCTTCGGCCTTCTGCCTCGCGATCTCCGCCCCACCGTCATCCATTGCAACCCAATTTTGCAGCCTAATTCCCTTCAGCCTGCTGGCAGCGTCGGGGCTGCTAGCGCTAAACGGGTTGGGCCACGCAAGCACGTTGCAACCTATCGGTGCGTGAATGGATGCGCAAGAGGGCAAGCGCACTTGCTACTACGTGGACGTGATAGTTTGCACCCGCCCTGCTGGCGAGGCAACCAGGCTTTCCAGGGGCGGCCCTGCAGCTGCCGCCCCACTAGGCCGCTGATGGCCCACTGATGGCCCACAGCGCATGTGCTCGCGATTTTCCCTGCAGCTCAACCACAGGAAACCTGAAGGTTCCTTGCAAATGATTGAGACTGTGCAGCCACCATCGATTGTCTGTTTGCAGTGAACTGGCGAAACAGACTGTGGGCGAGTATGTCAGAACACACACCAGTGCCATAGCAAGCACCCATCCAGCATCGGTCGGGCACCCTGAAGATGAAGAACTGCCATGTTTCTTTCCAACAGGCTTGCCCCCATAGCCCTCTCTTGTGGCCAACGCCTGTATATCTATCAGAAGGCTTGGGTTACTTTAGAGTGTTTGGTGCAAGTCTTTGTCAGAGAGCGTGGAAAACAATAGGGGGCCAACCGGCCACGTCAATATGGGGGATGAGCGGACCTTGTCACATAGGTGACTGCTGGCCCGAGACACGTATGGTGGTGCCCGCCATAGCAATGCACAGGGAACAAAAAAAGAGCATTTTTTGGATACATTGGCATGCACCACCCATCAGTACCGAGTCACGCGGAATTGGGTGACGCCAGCCGGCGGCGTCGGCTCAGCAAATCAGGTAGGGTGCAGAGCAGCAACAAGGCCCAAAAAGGCAGCGGGCACAGCCAAGCTTCCCATGGTGTGTCCAGTGACAGGTGCATGTCTCGGCTGTGCCACATGGTGAGTGCGATCAAGACAAGTCCACTGAGGGGTCCAGGAGAACGCGGCAGTTTGTAATGTGCAAACCGTACCTCAGAAAGGACACAAATGGGCCGCACGCATCGGAGCCAGCAGCCCAGCTACGCTGAGGTGGCGGATGCAATCTGCGCGGCCAACAGCGGCTCGAACCATCAGAGGGAGGTCAGCTGCCTGTTCGGTGCACCGCCGCCGCTGCGCGGCCGCAGCTGCCGTAGATCATCCCTGTGCGAGCCGCTGCGCTCCCGGGAATGCCGGCCGTTCAGTTGCTCAGGCAGCCGGCCCTGCACCCGCTCGCCCGCGCCGATGCTGCTGCCACCAGCCCTCTGCCGCTGCATATGCAAGCCCTCGCGCTGAGCGGCCGCCCCCTCATCACGCGCCAGTGCCGGCCCCGCCACGCCGCCGTTGCTGTGGCTGCTGGCGCCTGCGCCTGCACCTGATCCGCTGTGGTGGTGGCGGCCCCCGACCCTCAGGCCGCCGCTGGCCGTGAACCCGAGCGCCTGCCTCAGGGCCACTTGGGGTAGCTTCTCGCACTGGTGGCGGCTGCCGTAAAAAATCGGGAACCAGATCTTGACGATCTGAAAGATCACGGCCAGCTCGTACGAGAAGTATGTGGGCAGGAACGCGGCGATTGAGATCACTGTGAACGCGAGCTGCAGCAGTCCGTAGATAGTGATGCGGCGCGCCACGCTGCCGCGCCGCACCTGCGGGGTTTGACCGTCGCAGGTTGCCTCTGGTCAGGTTGGCTGATGGGCGAGCATGCACGCTACTGCTATCTTGAGGGCAAGCCGCCAGTGGCAGTGGAGGCAGTGGAGGAGCTGCGCGCTGGCCGGAGGCGGTCCGCCGACAACGACTGCGCAGCACGCATGTCGGGATTGGGCTCGGCTGTCCTGAGAGCAATCAGAGTGGGGTTCCCGGCATCGCACCAGGCGGTTCCAAAAGTTGTTTGACTTTGCGGCTCGGCGCGCCAAGTGGTTGTATGACTGGGCGGGGGCGAAGGTGGGGGAAGAGGGGAGAGTAGTGCTGCCGACGTGGCGTGCAGCGTTCCGCTTATGCGGCTCGCATGCGGATTCTGGGAGCATCACGCCAGGACGGCCACTCACCGTGTCATACCCGCCCCGCTGGATGTAACCTCGGAGCGCGACCTTTTCATTATTGTGAGTGCCGGCGGCAGGGGCGGCGGAGGGGGAGGGTGTGAGGTCAAGCGGTGCGATGCAACGTGCCGCGCCAGCATCACACGGAACTCTGTGGCAATGGTACAGGATGACAGCCCTTCCGCAACCCTGTCAGCTTCCGCTACCTACCTGGACAACCAAAAAATACAGCAGCTGCCAGGCCGCGTAAAACATCAACGGCACCGCCACAAGCCAGAGCCCCAGATCCGCCGGCCGCTCGACCGCGTGCGGCGCCTCTGCGCCGTCGACGCAGGCGGCGAGCGACGCGGAGGCGGCCACGCGGCGGCCGCAGCCGAGGAGGCCGCGCCAGCCGCGGAGCTGGAGAGGCGTGTGGTATCGGTGAGCGAAAATCGCCAGGCCCGGCAGCAGGTGCATCATGACACTGGGGGTTGCACAGGTGGAAACAGGAGGCAGGAAATGTGTGAGGTGGGGTTGCCTGTTTGCCCAGCCGCGAGCACGGGCAGTCGGAGGGTCGGCACAGCGACAGCAGGGCCGACGCGCTCAGTTCAATCAAGGCCTCAGCTGCGCAGGCGTCGGGCGGCCTGCTCGCTGCTTTGGGCAACACGATACAGCGTCCCGCAACGGTTCCAACGGTATGCAGCCAACGGAGGCCCCAGCGCATGGCAACGGGCGCGATCCATTGCTCCCCTCAATAAAGCCACTTGTGTGTCAACTGGCCTCCTTCCTCGGTCCAAACCTGCCCTGCGCTGCGGCGCACCTGGCCTGGTATTCGCTGTCCCCAAACACCCAGGCGCACTGCCATGCGACGAGCGCGCCCGCCAGCGGGCCGTCCGCCAGGGCGTACACCGCAGCCTCCAGCCGGGGGTCGTCCGGCGCCGCCAGCAGGAAGGCCGCGGCCGCCACGTTTACGAAATAGCAAAAGTCGATGCAAAAGAACAGCCAGCGCTGTATGGCACGATGCACGATGGGGAGGGTGGGAGGGCGGCGGGGCATCACGCGCGGGCGCCCGCAAAGCGGCAGCGGCGCGAGGGCGACACAGTGCACATGCCTGCTGCACTTCCTCAAGGGCGCGAGCTATACGGCCCCATGCGTCTCCATGCACTGCACGACGACACGATGCGATGGTGCGTGGAGCTGGCATGCAGAAGCTTCGCCTCTGCCTGCTTCAAAGGGCAGCAGCTGCCCTGAGTCGCCCGCCCATACGCTGCTCGGCCTGCTGCAACCCTGTCACCTTTGAAATGAAGGAGACGAAGCGCCAGGGCAGCCCCACAAACACGAAACCCAGGAACAGCGCCGGCAGTGCGCCGGGCGCAGCGCCGGCGACGAACATCAACGCGCCGAAAAAGGCGACGCTGAATGCGTGATGCCACGTGCGCGAGCGGCCTGACGCGACGGCCTCCTTTAGGCGTGACACCTCGGGGGTGGGCTGCGCTGCGTGCTGCTGCATGGCGGTGGGCGCCGCGCTGCGGCGTGGCGAACTGGCGGGCGCAACTGCGCTGCGCGGCATCGCCAACTCTGCTGCTGCAGGACGTACGTCAGGAGTTACTTGTTGGCTAAGCTACCCACTCAGCTGTTCACCAGGCATGCAGATAATCGCAAAGTGTGCTTTTAATTTTGCCGAAGCTGCGACAGCCGGTAACGCTGAGATCTTTGAATCGCAAGGGCCCAACGTGCGTTCAATCACTTGTAATACGTCATGGTATGTTTGACGTTCTCTGTCGTATCATATGATGCTTTTGCTCGTGTTGGACCGGGTGGCATCGCCGACCTGGCGCGTGCCTCTCCAATGGCAATGCCACCAGCTTCTACAAGTGCTTGGCTCATCAGCGCCTTCGCTCTGACTTTGGGTGGACTTTGATTCAGCGTAAAGTGAGACCTCGGCCGAGGCAACTGGCAACACCCACAGCGGTGCCTCTGGTCAAAGGCGGCGTCACCGCGTGTCGAGGAACGCCAATGGAACTCGCTCGGCTGCAAAAAAACTGCAAGCCTGCCAAGGCGCTCACTGCGCCATCCTGGTCAGCTGGCAGAAGGCAATATCTGCTGGAGACATGCAGCACAAACGCGCCGGACGTAGGCAAGGGGCAGCGCCGCGTGTCCAAGCGTGCAGCCGCTGCTCACAGTACATTGGCGGCGAGGTATGTCGCATAAGCCGCTGCATGCACGAGCAACGCACACGCTGCCCAAGCAACTCAAGATAATTACACGAGAGGGCTGCAAGTGAATAACAGCATCCTGGTAACTTCTCCAAAAAAGCACAGCAGCGCTGAGCCACAACACGAGTCGCACCCGAAGGCAGCGCACGTTCAAAAACGCCGCCAATTCTCTGTACAAAAACACAGGAAGGTCAGCCGCTTGAGCAGTAGGCTGACATTTGGCAGCAGCTGTACAAGGTCCCTGTCACACCTAGAAAGCTTCAACCTGTTTCACTTGCGCAGAGTACAAATAAATCAAGGAGGCAATATCCACACACTTCTGGCCTGGCTGCAAGTATTGCCGACTTGCTGCTATACAAGGACACACTCACAACATAATGGTGGCCAGCCCTGCGTCCGCAGCTGCCGCTGCTGCAGCAGCGGCAACGGCAGCCGCAGAGACGATCCCGTCAGTCTCTTCAGCCACGACATCTCTTGGCAACACTGACTCAGGTGGTTGTTGCAGATCGCCGCTGCCTTGCACGCCTGCCGCCTTCGGAGCAGTGAGCCTTTGCCGCTTGGCCTGGGCTGCCCTATGCACCGATAATCCTGGGCTGTCCTGATCCCGTACCTCTGCAGCCTCGTGGGCGCTGGTCAGCCCCGCCTGTCCCCGCTCCTGCCCAATAACGTCCTCCTCCTGCTGCTGCTGCTGCTGCTGCTGCTGCTGCTGCTGCTGCTGCTGCTGCTGCTGCTGCCCGCCACCCACCTCAGCTGCCTCCTGCTGCCCCTCCACAGCGAAGCTCACGCGCGCTGCTTTCAAAGGTGGCTGGCCAGCTTCCGACGCCCTCGCTGCATCAGCAGCCTCTCTGCGCCTCAGGCCAGCCGTCCCGCAAGCTGCCGCTTCCGCTGAAGCTCCCTTGATCACGGCCGCGCCATCCTGCCGCACGATGAGCGGCTGAGGACCACCCGTGGCTCCTGCCTCTGGCTGTGACGCTGCGGCCACGGCCGGGGGCTCCGGGGGCCCCTCTCTCAGTATGCACGTGCCGTCCGCGCTCGCCATGCGCTGCACATGCAACGTGCGTTCGGCAGCATCCGACCGCTCGCTGCTGTCTGAGGCTCCGGCCTCCTGAACCTCCATATCTTCGTCGCTGCTGGCGAGGGATCGGCCAAGATCCGGCAGCGGCATGCTCCTCACGGCCAGCGCCCGCTGCTGCCGGCGGGCAGCCGCGCGCGCGCGCCGCGCGCCCGCGCGAGGACCAGCCGGCGCGGAGGCACGCCCTGGCCGCGCAGGGATGCCGCGCGGCGGCTCGCCTGGGGCGCCTTCGACGCGCACGCGGGCTCGCACCCAGCGGCGGCGGCGGACGAATGACGAAATGTTGGCCCGTGCCTGGCCTGGCTGTGGCGGCCACGTAAACATGCTGACCAGAGAGGCGTAATTGGTTGCACACAGGTGGTCATGCCAAATGAGTAGAGCAGACAGTTCTTCAGCATAGGATTTGTGGTTAGGCTGGGAGATGCTGACGTGCAGATAAAATTGGTGCCCATCCCAAAGGTGCACAATGCTACCAGCTTAGCCCAGTGCGGTACCAGGCGCCGCATGCATGAACGACCTGATGCAGCAGTGGCACCACAGCTGTATGATGCCACAGCCCACAGTCGGTCACGTCCAACCCAGCCAGCTGCATGAGAGCAGCAAAATGACCCGCCTATACATCCGGAGGCTGGCTAACCACACCACCGGCGAACTACCGTCCCCGCCCGCCGCGGGCGGGCGGCATCGCATGCAACTGCCAGCCCAGCATCATCAGCCGATGAACATCAACTGCTAATCGCCAACCGCCGCAACCGCCAACCGCCCCCACCTGAAGTCTGTTGTGTAGCTCCAGCCCTCAGCATCCACCCGGTCCTCCTCAGCACCGGTCATGTCCACGTGCCACTCGTCCTCCGCCCACTCCCAGCCGGCAGGCAGCCGCGGCACGACGTCCTCAAATCGCATGCCGTCCCGCCCCCCCGCCCGTCCCCAGCGGTCCCCCCAGTGGCCAACGCGGTCGCTGGGCAGGAAGTGGCCCGGCCAGGAGTGGCCCCACCCGCGAAAAGGCTGCACCCGCTCGTGCTCAAACACCTGGGGGGAGGCGGGCGGGGAGGCCGGGCGCATGGGGCACGCGCTACTAGCAGTCCAGTAGAGGCGGGCCGCCTATCCTGCTTGTGCAGGTGCCCGCACATTCACGGCGGTGGCTGCGGCTGCAAACAAATTCATGGTGTGTGGAGGGTGGCTCCACCAGCCAGTACCAACCGGCCAGACCTCTCTTCAGGCATGCTGGCTGATGCGAGCAGAGGTGAGAAAGACGCCTCAGAAAAGTTAATCAATCAGACCCAACGCCACGCGGAACCACTCACCTCGGAGAGCGCCACATCAGCGCCGTCCTCCCCGCCGCCAGCCGCGCCGCCGGGCTGCGGCGCCCACGGCCCCAGCAGCGCCCCGCGGCCGGTGATGAGCAGGCCGTCCCAAAGAGCTGCCAAATCCTCCCCTATCGGTGTGCCGCGCAGCAGCTCGAGCCCCGCCACCACCGCACCCAGCGGCCCCGCCCCGCCCTGCTGCGGCGGCGCCGACGGCAGCAGCCCCGCCCCGCCTGCGGTCGGCCGCGGCGCGGAGGCGGCGGGCGAGGGGGCGGGCTGCGGGTGGTGTGGTGCGCCAGCGGGTGCGCCCCCGGGAGGCCCGGTCTGAGCGGCGGAGAAGGACGTGGACTGCCGCTGGGCCTCCTCCTGTGCCTCTCTCGCCTCCCGCTCCAGCCGCCGCAGCCCCGCGCCGCTGCCGGGCGGCAGCCGCACGACCCGCAGCGCGCGCGAATCGATCGCTGAAGCGACCGCCGCGGCCGCGGCCGCCGCCTCTTCATACGCGGCGCGCGCCGCGTCGGCCCTGGCCGCGGCCGCGACCACGGCGCGCGCACGCCCGGTCGCGCGGCGGGTCGCGGCCAGTGACGCCTCCCTGGGGCGGCAGCAGTATGGGCAGCGCGTGGCGGGAGTGCTCAGACTCAACGGTGTCCACTGCCCTCTTGCAATGGGAGAATCCTCCCTCCTTCATACCTGGATTGGCCTTGCGTCTTCCCCAGGCCGCACCAATCGTGGCAAATACAACGCACCCTGCTCTATGCAACACTGTGCCTTCCCAAGCACGAGTATGCGCCAGCCCCTGCCCTTGCTGCCACTCTCCAGCCGCCGCCCACGCACAGCCCAGCCCAACACGGCCACCCGTCACACCTGAGGCATATATCTGCCACCTCAGCGCTCGCCGCCAGCAGCCGAGCGGACAGCGCCACCAGCGCCAGCGCGGCGACCACCTGCCCAGCGTTCTCTGGCAACAGCACCAGCCCCCTCTCCACTGGCCAGCACGCTGCATGGCGCAGGAAACCTCCGCTGCCGCCGCCGGTGCCGCCGCCGCCGCCGAGGCACCACTCCTGTGCCGGCCGCAGCGCGGCCGCGAGGGCGGCTGTTGTGGCGACGGTGAGGACGGCCGCCAGGGCCTTGGCCGCCGCCCCCGGGTCGTGGAGGCGCAGCAGGCGCGCCACCAGGCTGCGATAGGCCAGCATACCGGCAAGGCCCAGGCGACCGGGGGCGGGGGGCGGCGCTGCGGCTGCCGGCGAGGGCCTGCACAGGAGGAGGGGGAGAGGGAGAAACGTGTGCTCTGTCGGGGTGTGGGCTTGCACTGTGTGCTTGCGCCGCCTGTTCAAGGTGAGGGTGGTGAGGGTGCGTAGGCACGCCAGACTAGGGCATGCGGAATCTCTTTTACTAGAGGTAAGAAGTGAGCCAGCAGCACATGTCGCTGCTGCTCGCGACGCGCACAAAGCCGACCAGTGCAGCCGGCGCACCCGGCAGCAGAGGGCGTCGCCGCCTCCGCCCCTGGCGCGCCCTCGACAGCGGGCGGCGAGGGGTCATCAGGCAGGTCTCCCAGCTCGTAATTTTCGGCCAGCAGGCCGCGTAGCACTTTGAAGCACTCCCTCACGCCGCCTGCAGGGCGTGCACATGTGTGTGTGTGTGTGTGTGTGTGTGTGTGTGTGTGTGTGTGTGTAGTTCGGGGCGGCGCGCCGGGTCGGGAGGCAGGGAGGGGCCGTGCGGCGCGGCAGTTTCAATGGTGTCACTGCCGCGGGGGCAGCACCTGCCCACCTGGCAGGTGGCTCCTGCATGTCATGTGGCGCCGGCCCGCCGGCCTGCGCCCGCCCACACGACCCCTTCCCGCCCTCTGCCAGCCTCCCGGCTCTGCCAACGCCAGCCGCCTCGCCAGCGCCCCCCCCCCC
>NW_014012341.1:12378-14014 GCF_000611645.1 Monoraphidium neglectum
CCCCCTACTAGAGAACCGCCTCTGGCACTGCTGGCCGCCGCTCACCATCAACTCCCGATATCACCATGGGCCGCACCAGCCAGGGGAGCCCCGAATCCGCCACAGTGTACACGATGTGCAGCACGCAGCACCGGGGGCCGCGCGCGGCCAGCGTGGCGCGCGTGAGCACCGCAAATTTGTCGCCGTACATGGCGGTGGTGAAGACCTCCGATTCGACGGCGTAGTGGCTGCCGGGGCGGTGCGCGAGCAGAAGCTGCACCTCCTCGCTGGAGAAGCTGCCCATGGCGCCCGCGGGGGCGTCGAAACGGAGCTGGGAGAGGGGGTGTGGGGGCAGGGCGCCAGAGGGGAGCGAGCCGCGGGCAGCGGGGTTGGGCGGAGGAATCATGGGGGCCAGGTTGACCTGTGGATGGTGACACGGCGTCTGCATGCACCATTACGTGATCTGAACCAGGCTTTAAGATGCATGCATGCGTGCATGCACGCGCGCATGGGCGGCGTGTGAGCTTGCATGCGGGGTGATGCGGCCACTGGTCGTTGGGCGTTCGTATCCAGTTGGCCTGGACTGCGCGTGACCTCTGGGTCCATACACGCAGTTGCGTTTGGAATCACATCCGCTTTGGCGGAGACACATTACCTTGCGCGTCGCGCCTGCCGTGGCGGTGCGCAGTGCATCGGCGTCGAGGGGCGGTGTCACCCATGCGAACTGCTCCGGTGGCAGCTCTGAGCGCTCTGGGACCCATGGTGACTCATGGAGGTTGGAATCGTTCCTCGTCTGATGGAGCCTCGCCTGCATCAGAGGCCAAGGACAAGCACACCTGACTTCAGTACAACGGCAGGAGCTGTGCGCGGGCGTCTCACCGACACGCCAGGTGGTGGCCGCACCTGGAGGGCGCTCTGGACCCCGAATATGTCTTGATACACCTCGTCCACCGCCCCTCCGACGTTGAGGTGCAGCAACACTTTGCCATGATCGTCAGCAGGCCACTCCGTGAAATTAGGTGGCGTGGGCGCCATTGTATGGAGAAATAAGCAAAAATGCCTCCGTGACTTGTCTAGTAGCCATGCAGTCCGTGTAGAGCAGACGCGCAACTGAAAACTGCCCCAGTCCAAGCTACATTGAGGAATGTAGCTCCCCTCACGATCAGGGCACCCATTGATTCAAGTCAAAGGTGTTGTTCAAGCACTGACACCGCTGCCGTTAGCCCATGACAGCTCGTTAGCATCGCCGTGTCAGCACGCTGAGACAATGGCGTCCCCTTTCAAGTCGGACGCTCTCAAGGGCAAGGTGATGCCGATGTGACATTTTTCAGTGTACCAGCTAGCTGGCGCGGCGGGCCGTGGAGGGTGCAGCGGCGCATCCCTAAAGCGCGCGGCGCCAACGCTGCTTGCTGCACTCACCACGCAGCGGCTGTGCACGCCCCTCCTCATACATGGTGCCAGGTGGCCCTCGTCACAGGCGGCTCGTCAGGCATCGGGTTTGAAATCACAAGGCAGCTGGGTGCGTGCTGCACACGACATGGCAGCACAGCGCAACACTTGGGGTGGCAAAGCTGGTTCCGACCAGCTCGCAGCCCGCGTCTGCCGCCCGCGCCCGCAGCCGCCGACCTCTGACTAAACAGACTGCCCCCCCCCCCCC
>NW_014012341.1:14687-16206 GCF_000611645.1 Monoraphidium neglectum
CATTTCTACCTCCCGCCTCTCTCCACTCAAGCTTCGCTATCCTTCCGCATTTCAAATGGCCGGCCTTCCCCCCAACCCCCCCTTGCCAGGCCTCCACGGCGCCTCCGTCGTCATCACCGGCCGCCGCAAAGACGTCCTCGACGGCGCCGTCGCCGCGCTGCGCGGCGAGGGCATCGCCGCCGCAGGCCTGCAAGGGGACGTCCGGCAGGCGGCCGCGTGCGCCGACTGGGTCGCCAACACGCTGGCCATGTATGGGGGGCTTGACATCTTAGTCAACTGCGCGGCGGGCAACTTCCTGGCAAATGCGGCGGAGCTGTCGCAGGGCGGGTTTAAGACAGGTGCGCGCCCGGGCGGCCCCGCGTGGGACCCTGCCCGGTGGCTGGCGCGCCGGCTCCTCGGCCGGCTTCTTGTTCCTGGCCTGTCCTATGGACAGGGGTGCTGCAGGGGGCGTGCTCCCTCGGGCCATTCTGTGTTGCTGGGACATGGTTCGCGGCCCTGCACCCCGCATCAAACCCGTCGGTGACCCCTGATTCCTTCCTTTCCTCCGCCCACCCTGCCCATCATCTCAAGCCCCGCCCCAAAATCTGGACCAATGCTGAATCCGCGCAACCCTGATGTACCAACATGACCTGCAACTTGCACCTGCCCATAAACCACCATTAGTCATGGAGATCGACGCCGTGGGGACCTTCACCATGAGTCGCGCCGCCTTTGACGCGCTGAGGGCCGCGGGGTCCTCCGTCATCATCAACATCAGCGCCACCCTGCATTACGGCGCCACCTGGTACCAGGTGACTCACCGGGCAGCACGGGTGTGCCGCTTGTTTGGAGCACGCGTGATTCTGTCGGATTGCGTGTTTCTGTGTGCTGTCGTGTGCGTGCGAGCATGTGTGCGTGCGTGTGCATGTGTTCTCGTGTGTGTGTATGCATGAGTGCGTTTGCAGGTGTGTAGGCGCGCATTTCAGCATGCTTGCAAATGCGGGCAGGACACGGCTACTCGCCCGCCTCCTCCGTCAACCCTGATTCGCCCGACCCTGCCCGCGGCAAACCCCGCAACCCTAGGTCCACGCGTCGGCCGCCAAGGCGGCGGTGGACAGCATCACCCGCAGCCTGGCCCTGGAGTGGGGGGAGTACGGCGTGCGGGTCGTGGGCGTCGCGCCCGGCCCCATCCAGGGCACTGCGGGTGAGAGGCGCCACGACAGCGCGGCGGCGCGGCGGCGTTGCAAGCTGCAAGCCCGGCCGCTGTCGAGCTGCTCCCACTCAGCGGACCAGCGCCGGCCTAGCCCGTCGGGCCGGCCTGACCCTGGGGCTGGCTCGCGGCTGCCGGTCGTGTTGAGGGCCCGCGCTGCTCTTGGCCAACTCCAAGGCGACCCCATGATGCGTCGATTTTCCACCACCCCCCCCCCCCGCCCTCCCAAGGCATGTCGAAGCTCGCCCCAGTGGACGGCCGCGGGCCGTCGATGGAGGAGGTGGTGGGCGCGGCGGTGCCCCTGGGGCGTCTCGGGGAGAAGAGCGACAT
>NW_014012340.1:0-4553 GCF_000611645.1 Monoraphidium neglectum
GACCCCTCCTCTCCCACACACACCCATCGTGACCCCCACCCACCCCCCTCTCATCCCTAATAGGGCCCTCTCATTCAGGGACGGCCCCCAGGAGGCGGACGAGGGCCGCCTGCTGTCGCTGCCCAGCAAGCGCGCCGCGCTGCGCGCCCCCGCGGGCGGCAGCCTCATCGCGCGCAGCGACACCAACGGGGAAGACCTCGAGGCATTCGCTGGGGCGGGCCTGTACGACAGGTGCGCGCGCGCGCGTGTAGCGAGTGTGTGGCGGTGCATATGTGTGTTAGCGTGTACATGCTTTTGTTTGAGGGGGTGAGGGTGTGGGCTGCGTGGAGGGGCGTACGGTGCCGCGGGGAATGATGCAGCGCGGGGTCTGCAGGAGTGCATTGGTTGCGGGGGAAGAGACGGGCATATCGCACTGCGGTAATCCGCGCTTTTGACGCGCCGCATCCCTCCCCACGTCGACTGCCGCGGCCTCCTCTTTCTCCCCTCCCCAACCCCCGTCCCCCCACACATACACGCACACGCGCGCACACACTCACACACACACACACACACACACACACACACAGCAACAAACACACTCACCGTCTGCATCTCCGCCACACCTCAAACACACACACACACTCCTACAGCATCCCGGCGGTCCCCCTGACCGAGCAGCTCATAGATGCGGCCTCTGAGCCGCTGCTGTGGGACCCTTCATTCAGGCAGAAGCTTATAGACGGCCTCGTGGAGGTCGGGGGCGCGGTGCAGGGCGCCTTTGGGGGCGCCCCACAGGACGTGGAGGGCGTCTGGGCCGGCGGCCGCTTCGCGGTCGTGCAGGCGCGCCCGCAGGTGCTGTGAGGCGGGGCGCGAGGGGCGCGGCCCCCGCGGGTCGCCCGCGTGCGGGGCCGGCCGGGGCGCCGCTGGCCAGCTGCACGCGTGCGGGGCGGGCGCGCCACGCCCGTCTGCCGCCCCCGAGGGTGGTTTTCGGCGCGGCGCGGCTCGCCCCGCTGAGCGCGGCTCACACTCGTGTGAGAGCTGCCCGTGCACACGGTTTTGAGGGCGGCTCGTAGGCTTTGTTGCGCTTCGGGCCGTTGGTTGTTGCGTGGTCTGGGGGTTGGGCGGCTGCTGTGACTGCTTGGATCCCGGGACCACCGCGCTCTCGTGAGCGGAGGGGGACCCCGGGGGAGCGAGAGCGGCCGCCGCAGATTTTGCACATCGTACGTCGGCGTTGCCTGCCGAGGCGGGCAGCTCCGGCAGCCCCAAGCGTGTGCGCGTGCGCACGCAGGGGCTGTGGGGCTTGATGTGGGTCGGGGGAGCTTGTGTATCCGGAAACGGCAAGCCGGCGGGTGCGCCCGGCCGCGCCAAATGTGCAACAGCACGCGTCGAGGCCCGCAGGGCTCCTGCTCTGCACGGCTGCGACTGCTTGTCCACACGCGTTGTTGGTCGCTGCCAGAGGGCTCCTGTGCACAGTTTGAAGGGGTCAAAGCAAACTCCTGGGTTTTGGGGTGTTGTGCCCGTGAGCCGAGCGGGGCTGTCAGCACTCTGGCTGTTTTCTTGTTTGAATCGCCGAGCGCCGCAGTCGCAAGTCAGCACCTCTCACAGCGCAGCGCCCCCGAGGGCGCACCCGTGCGCGAGAGTGCGGGCTGCGGCGTCGGGGCCCGCTGTAAACGAGGATCTCTTGCCCGGGGTTGGCAAGGCCACCGCCCACGCCTGCGGGCTGCCCCGTGCGGCCGCGAGCGCACGGGTGTCTGATACAATGCAGGTCTGTTTTCAACACATTCGGGCAGCGCGAGTTGACGGCTGCATGTTCGCCGGCTCGCAGGCGCGGTGTGGGTAACACGAGCACCTGCGATTCCCAGCTGATGGCATACAGCGACAGCTGGACGCATCCAGCCAAAGGCGACAGGGCAAACAGCTCACGTGGCAGTTGCGCAGCTCCGGGCAACAGCCACATCTTCAGGGGCTGGGCGCGCCCCTGAGCAGGCAGGCGACGGGGCAGGCTCGCGATGCTCCCCCGCAGCTGGCGTTGTCAATCGTTCCCGCCGGTGACAGGGTGCTGTGTCAGCTAGCCCCAGGGGTTGTGGGGAGGGTCAGCTTACCCTCACCCAGTGACAAGGGCTTTTACGCAGGCCCATGGCGGCCCACGCTCGCGTGGCGCAGCAATGACGCCGCCAGTATGTTGTTGCATGCACATTGCTGAGGCATATGAGGGCCGCGCCCCGCAGATCTTGCGAACGATCGGCGCGATCACCAATCTGTTGCTGCCACCCACCCTAGGTTTGACGGCACCCACACTGGTTACGCTGTCCTGGACGCGTCAGGGCGTGCTTAACGGCGCACGGCAGCTAGATCTGATGCGAATTGTTCATGACCGCAGCTGCCAGGTTACCTCACGACGGGGCTGACTAAACCGATTGGCACACCAAGCTGGCAACAGATCGGATGCAACCAGCACCGGCCACTGGAACGTCGATCGGCTGGGGGTGTTCATAGGAGGTGAGATACTTTCTCATACCTATGCTCGTGTGCAGGCGCAGTATCACCCGTGCGAGTCCACGGGAGATCCCTTCACGGCATGCAGGACCATGCGTGGCCCGCGCAAGCCCTGTAGCGCAGCGTTGCTGTGGCTCACATAGTACTGGGCTATCTTTTGACGCGATCGCACACGGCGTGACCTCCCTAGGGTGCCAAACAACCGTCATTTTGGCTTGTGACCATGGCTTATTGCACGCTTCTCCACAACAATCAAGGGTGAGGCCGATGCGCACACATTTCGTTTCAAAAATCGCACACTATCCAACCTAGCGCCAAGGCCCCGGCATGTCGACCGGGAGCGGCCCATGCCCATGCCCAGAGCCGGCCTCCAACCTTGTCACCCGCTCGGTCGTCTGCCCCCGCCGCCTCCTTTTACACCCTTCCCCCCTTTACACCCTTGCCCCTGCCCCCACGCCGTCCCCCCATGCAGCGTCTGCAGCGTCAGCCTGTGCAGCTACGGCGGCCCCGGCGCGGGCGTGTGTGTAAAGGCGTACGTCAAGGGCCGCATGACGCCGCGCCACCGCCTCAACCTGCGGCGCGAGATGGAGATCCTATCAGACCTGCGCGCTCAGGGGTGAGGGGCGGGGCGCCGTGGATCACGTCGCACCCCAACATCCTACCCTTCCCTCGCATCAAAACATCACCACACTGCTCTTCACAGCCGCCGCACCTTGCTCTGGGCGCCGGCGAATGCAGAACCCAACAGCCCCGGCACGTCCGCCCAGCCCGGGGGCCGCCCGCCCGATCTCGCCTCCGATATACCCCAGCCCCACCCGCCGCCCTCGTCGCCGCCGCTCTCGCCGGCTCACCCCCTCCCTTGCCCCCCCTCCTCGCTTGCCTCCTCCCCCCGTCCCCCTGAAAAAAGCGTCCCGGGGGTGGTTGAGCTCCTGGATGTGTTCGAGTCCCCCGACTCGGTGCTGCTCTGCTTCACGGCCTGCCCCGGCGGCACACTGCTGGACGCGCTGCGGACGCAGTCCTGGGACGAGGCGCGCCTGCGCGACGAGGTCAGCGCGCCATGCCACACACCCCAGCCCCCCCGCCTGCGTGCGAGCCCCGTCCCCTACCCCTTAGCCACTCATTACCCCCGTGCGTCCGCCGATCGGCTCGTGTTATATGGGGGTGAATACGCTCGCACGCTCTGAGCCTCGTGTGCGCATTCTTGGCCTGCCAGGGCGCACGCTGTAACACACGCGGGCACACGCACTCGCACACATACACACCTCCCCCAACGCCCCCTGGTCGTCGCGCCACGCCCCGCGCCCGCCGCGCAGGTGGTCCTGCCGCTGCTGCTGGTGCTGAGCCGCCTGCACGCCATGGGCATCGTTCACCGCGACATCAAGTGCGCGGCGCATGTGTGCGCGCATGCATGGGTGTGTGTGTGTGTGTGTGTGTGTGTGTGTGTGTGTGTGCGTGCGTGTGTTACCGTTGATTGGGGGTTTTGTGTGCGTATGGGGCGGGGCAGATGGCCCCCACAGAGGGCCAAGCAGGCGCGTCACAGCCCACGAGCTTTGCCTGCCACAGCCAAGCCCCACTCACGCCCCGCAGATGAGCATCGTACCCACCCACCCACCGCATCGCACCCGCCCACCTACTCCCGGACCCCATACCTGGAACAATCACACCTCTAAACCCCTCACCTGGACCACCACCCCGGCCCCCCTCCCCTCCCCCCAGACCCGAAAACGTCTTCCTGGATGCAGACGGCCGTGTGGCCCTGGGGGACTTCGGCCTGGCCATCAACACCGCGACGGAGCGCCCCGTCAGCCGCGTGGGCACCGCGGGCTTCATGGCCCCCGAGGTGCGGCGCCAAACCCAACGCCGCCGCAACACGCCAACCACCTTACGCCTCAGGGGCCAACGCTGCCCCGGCAGCTCCCCTCATCACCATCGGCTGCCCTCCCAGATCCGCCTGCTGCGTCGTTCTGCTGTTGTCGCACACGTGCGCAACCCCGCATGCACACGTGCATGCATGCACGCCCACATAAAAACTCACACACTCACGTGCACATATGTGGACATGCACACACACCGCCTCT
>NW_014012340.1:4745-7588 GCF_000611645.1 Monoraphidium neglectum
CCGCCTCTCTGTCTCTCTTTTACATCCACAACTCCACACAACTAACCTACTCATGAACACACACACACACACACGCGCGCGCGCGCACAAAGCACTCACACAACCATGCACACACTTGCATCGCACCCGTGCAGGTGCTGGCGCAGCCTGGTGCAGAGGAGGCGGCGGCGCTGCCGGCCGGGTGGCTGCCGAGTTACACCGACAAGGCGGACGTATGGAGCCTCGGGGCACTGGTGCGATGCGGTCAAATGTGGGGCGGTCGCCCGTGTGTTTGTATGCGTCGCCGTTTCACGCATGTAGATTCGTGCCTGCTGTCCATCATCCACGATTTTTGTGCGCCCTTCCCCCTTGGGCGTCCCTCACAGCAGCACGTTTTCCGGTCGAAAACCCTCACTTCCAGACTGCTGCAACCTCGCAACACCCGTCCCCTCCCCACCGCTGCCCTCTGCACGACAACCCGCCTCGCCCTCACAGCTGGTGGAGGCGCTCACAGGCGGCGTACCCTTTGCCGCCTCTCGCCCAGAGGTCGCCGCCCTCAAGGCCACCTGCCAGGCACCCCCGCCCCTGCCGCCAGGCACCTCGGACTCCTGCACCGACTTTGTTCGCGCGGCCCTGCAGCCGGACCCGCTGCGCCGCCCCTCCGCGGCGCAGCTGCTTGCGCACCCATGGGTCGCCGCCGCCGCGTGCCCGGCCGCGGACGCCGAGGCCGCGGCGGCGTGGCAGCGGGAGCTGCGGCGGCGGCTGCAGCGGCAGTGGCGCGACGACGCGGAGTGGTTCCGGCTGGCGTGGCCGGGCCCGCCGCCGCCGCCGCTCTGCGGGGTGGGGACGCAAGCTTGCTGGGCCGCAGTAGCGCGCTGCGGCGGCGGCGCGACGGCCTCGGCGTTTACCACAGCTGCAGCAGGCGAGCCGCAGCCGCGGGCCGTGTTTGATAGTGCCAGCTCTGCAGTGTGCTGCCCTGACCTAGAGAGCCCTCCTGCCGCCGCAGCCGCCCGCGCCAGCGGAGCACCCTGCGGCACGTCGCTCTGGGACGCACGCGCCGACGGCCCCCGCGCCGCCCACGGCGCCGGGGGCGCGGCCCCTGCGGGCGAGGCCGCAGGCGTGCCGGAGGGTTGGGCGCGGCGCGGCGGGGGCGACGCCCGGGTCGCAGCGAATGATGGCGGGCGCGTGCCGCTGCGCCCCCAATCGCCGGTGAGTATGCTTGGCTGGGGGCGCCAGCAATGCTGTCCCCCTCTCGCAGCACCCATGCATGCCAACGCAGGGGAAGTGCATCCTGTTCTCGCCACATTGCAGCTACTCCAGCCGTCGCAGCCACCGGAGTAACTTAAAACTTTGAAGTATGACCCCCACCACCCTGTCGCGACCCTGGTGCAGGTCCGCTCCGCGCTGTCCAAGGCCCTGGGCGCGCTGCTGTGCGGCCGCGGCGTCGAGGCGGCCTGAACCGACGACCCGCAACGCCCCGGGCAACCCGGCCCGCGAGCCGCCTGCCGCTGCTGGCCGGCGCCGCACGCGTGCCGCGGCTGCGCCGGGGCGGCGGGCGGTCCCGCTCGCGCCGCGGCAGCCTGGCAGCCAGCCTGCCACACTCCATGACAAGTGGGCCCGGCAATCTGCCGAGCGTGCTTTGCCGTTGTGTGTACCCAATTGAAGCTGCGAGGGGCTCGGCCCGCCCGCACGACGGCTCCCATTGATGCAGCCGCACGCGCATTTCGCGGGGCCAACCACGACCCTCCACCGGAAGTGCACAGGAACGTGGGCCGGCGGCCTGGCAGGCCCTCGCCCCCGTGCGTGGCTGACAGCCCAGAAAGCGCACGTGCGGGCAGGCCGAGCGCGGCGCGACGCGGCCGCCCGACACGTTGTTGGACACGCAAGCCGCGTCGCCTTCTGCGGACCCTCGCATCGGCCGCCCCGCGTGAGGCACCTCTGTGCCCTCTCTCTGCTGGAAGGCGGGCGAGACCTCAACAGCAGTCCAGGGGACCGTACATACCGACGCACCTCTTTCCGGCGCGACTTGCAGCCAGACACAGACACAGACGTGCACGCTCATTTACCCACACACACCAAAGCACTCACTTCTTGGGACCTGGCACCCCGCCGGGCGCTGACACTGCAAATAGCCGGGCCTGTGCCGGACACCCCTTCACTATGCAATTGGCCCGACGCGACGTTGTCCGGCGCCACCCTTTGTTCGGGGCTTTTTTCTGTACTTTGTATCGTTCATCTCCCATCTCTCCACAGCTATTCCTTTCTATTACACCCTTGCACGCCAACAGAGCTGTGTTTTCTGTCGCCCTCGGCGGCAGCTAGCAACAGAGTCCGGTCTCGCCTCTGCCCTCTGCAGCTCGCGGCGGGCAAACTAGTGGGCTGCAGCCCGGCCCGCTTTCGGGCGAACCGTGGCGCAACAGTCTCGCAGGGCCGTGCGCCTGCTCATCGCCGCACCATTGACGGCGACACAACAGTACCTGGCACCATCGCGCGCAAACCTCCGCCCCCGACGCACATTAATCGTGCGGACCCTTTCGAGTGGGTGTGCGCGGCGTGCGGCTGCTTAGCTGCCTTCTGCGCAACGCGGTGCCTTGCACATACTTAGGTTGTACAGTCAGCCCGACACAGAGCACGCAGGCTTGGGGCTTTGATGCGGCCTGTTACCATTACCCTTTCCTCGCCAGCCGTCACGCCCGGAGACCGTGCCGTCAACCGCGCCGGTGACGGCACCGCAGCCATGCGTGAGCCGTGCCGGATTTTTTTTGCGGTGTGGAGGCTGGGGCTGCGGTAGGGGCATGGCTGCAGCCGCGGCCCCGTCGCCCGCAGCCCGCGCGTCGGGGGGGGGGCGACCCCCCCCCCCCCCC
>NW_014012340.1:8440-12977 GCF_000611645.1 Monoraphidium neglectum
GGGGGGGGGCGACCCCCCCCCCCCCCCCGTCGCCCAGCTTCCAGGGACGCGCACTGCCGACGCCCCCGCATGTACCGCTGACGCCCCGGGATGCGCCAGGCAGCCGATGACGACGGCCCCCGTCGCCACTTGTGTCGGCCCGCCGTCGGCCCTCTCGCTAAGTGTGCTGCCAGGCTGCTGCCCGGTTGCGTAATTGTACCACACGCACACACTTGGCGTTTGGGGGCCTCCTTTCCAGCTCAATCACGCGGTCGGCCCTTGCACCCGCAGTGCATCCTGACATTTCTCGCCATTGCCCATTGGGCCCCAGCTTGGCCCCAGTTTTACGTTGGTCAAAGCTGCGCAACCTGCCGGCTCGCCGCCCTCCTTTCCACAGCCGGATTCCCCCTGCTCTGTTCATATGCCGCTAGCCCGTTTGGCTAGCCGTTTTTCAGCCATGTTGCCTGTTACTTCGGGCCAGCGCGATCAGCCCTCCGCCCTTTGGCAGGGCTTCCCCCTTACTGGGAACACCACATGCCACTGCATGACAGGGCTCTGGCTTTGAGGACGCCCCACACGTGTGGCCGCCGCCTGACTTCCCGGCCTTGTGCCTTTGAAGAATCCCTTCTCACAAATAACCTTTAGCACCTTCTCAAGCACCTGTTCCTTGTTATGTGATGTCACATCTGCTACCTCAAATCAAAACACAAGCCATGCCTTCTCCCCTGGTGCGAGTACCTTGCGCGGCCTCGTCAGCGTGCCTGTATCCTATGATCAGAACTCGCCAGGTATCGGCACCCCCTTGCATCCCATCATAGGAGCACCAGCGCCCCTGCAGTCGCACCACGCGTGCAATGGGGCCCCGCCTAACGCGCCGCCTTTGCGGCTCTCGGTGCTCGAGCTGCCAAGCTCTCCAGCGGTCTGTGCGAGGCCAATCAGGGACATCTATATGCACCCTTGAATCGCTTTTCGCGTCCCAACATCCTTGCGTTTCGGCCCCCAGACTGCGCATGCCTGCTTGCTTGTAGCTAGGTTTCAGTCAAACCAGTGTGCCCGCAGCCATCGCTGGCGCGCGTGGCAGCACAGCGCCCACCCTTGCGCACTCCTGCACCTGTGTGGTGGGGGCCCGCTGCGGCAGTTGGTGCACATAACATGCAGATCAAGCGAATCATAAATACCATGTAATAAAAGCAGAACCGGTTGTTTTCACTTCATCATATTTATCTTTGGGACATCGCGGCAGGGCGGATTGGTTTGGCAGTTGCAGGGCCGCTGGAGTGCAGGGATGCGGACAGGCCGCATGAGCTGCGGCGGCGAGGCTGTTGCCAACGGGCCCTGAGCGCCGTGTGCCGCAATCAGCTTGTGTGCGGCCTGTACGGCGTGCTCCCAGGGCGGCGGTAGCAGCGTGCCACCCCGGGCGGTTTGTTCGCGCTACCGTCCCGTATAAACCATACCCGTGGGGCGATTTTGCCAGCCTGGTGCTTGAAACGGCACGGGCCCAGCTGAGGGTCGAGTGCACACGTGAATGATCGCGCGGCGGTACTCACACATTGGGTCGTGATGGCTGTGAAATATGGCCAAGGGGGGGGGGAGCTGGCGCCCACCATACTCCACTTGCCGTGCAGGGTTGGTGAGTTGCTTGGCATGTTGGTGGGCTTGGCATGCCCGCCTCACGTCCAAATGGGAGCGCCCCATCCTGCTAGAAAAGGGGCTCATTTGATGCTGGGCCAGGGGCCCAGGGCCCCTGCCGCTGGCTGGGCATTGCAATGGCGTCACCACCGTACTTTGGTCACACCATTGCACGCTCGGTCGACACCGCCGGAAGTCTAGCTAAACTTCACAAATATGCCTCGCGATCAGGCCATTGCAGCTTGATGTTATCTTCACCTGTCTCTTGAAATCTTTTGTGTTCTGCGATCTACAGAAGCGTCGCAACATGGGGACGGCTTGGCTGGTGAACGCTAAGCCCATCATCGTGTTGAAGGGCCTCGCTGCTATGTACACCGCCGTGGCCGGCGCAGCAGTGCTGCATACGTGCGCTTGCGCTTCCTCGCCCCAAGTCGTCGGTCTACGCTTTGCCTGCAATGATGCACTGACAGCATGCGGATCTTGTCCCTCGCTTTTTGCGCTGGGGGATTGCCCTCATCATGACACCAGTGGGACGCCCATCTGCCGTGCTAGTCTGCCACCACCTTCTGAGCATGCTGCCGCAAGCTCTGAGAACGAGGCTGCCTCGGCCTCAACAAGTGGAGGTGCCGACCCGCAGTGACCCAGCCCGCCCCCATCCCAACCGGCCGCAGCCTAAGCTCCAGCGCCCCCCACGCACTGCTGATGTGGCTTGAGATCTTCTGGCCCTTCGTGGGCCTCGGACTGGGGGCTGGCATCCTGGTCGTGCTGTGCGCGTTGGGCAGCAGCATTGACGCGGTGCAGGCGGTGGGGTGGGCTGTCGTTCCTGTGTACGTCCTGCACCAAGTGAGGGGCCTCTGTTCACGGGGCGCATGCATATGCTGCATGCGCTCAGCTCATCTGCGCGCAGTGCCCTCCTGTGCCGCTCCTGCCTCCGGCCTCAATCTGGGTTGAGATGCCGTTTCACAAGAACGCCAGCTGTTGCGTGCCCACTCGCGTCGCACCACACTTTTCGAGCCCGGACGGCGAAGCCACCACGCATTGATTCCAAACAAGGCCGGCCGCCTCGGACTGATAAGCATCCGATTGACCTGCTGCGGGCCACCCCCTGCCCGCAGGTTGAGGAATGGGGTATTGATCTCCAAAGGCGCCCCTACCAATTCTACGGGTTGTTCACGTCTGCCGTCGGCTGCGCCCCCTCCTGCCCCTCCAAGCTCGTGCTCGGCCCTGCCGTCAATGCGGGCGCCGTCTGGGTCCCGGGCCTGCTGGGCGCGGCGCTGGGGCCGGCCGCGGCGGTGCCCGCGCTCGGCACCATCGCAGTCAACGCCCTGGTGCACCTGGGGCTCTGGGTGAAGCAGGGGGGTGCATACCATGCAGGCCTGGCGACAGCACTGCTCCTGTTTGTACCTTTTACGGTGAGCCACGCCACCAGCTGCGGCAGAGCAACAGCATTGATGGTGAAGAGAGGAGTGGGGGGCGAGGCAGGCCGCAGGCAGCGCCGCATGCTGCTGTTGCCAACATGCTAGCTGCCTACCTCTATCCCTGCACATGACCACGCTGCCCTCCTGACGAGGCCCCGCGTCGGCTTGCGCTCCCTTCCCCCCCACCCGCAGGCGCTGGCGATGCGCGCCCTCCAGACTCGCCCCGCGGACCGCCTCAGCGGGCACCCCCATGGGTTGGCAGCCGCAGTGGCGCTCTCCGGGGTCCTTGCGCACGCAACGCTCGCGGCGACGTTCGCAGCTCAGCGGCGGTTCGGCTTTGGGGACGCCGGCGCAGCCGCGCTCCTGTTTTCATGGGGCGTCGGGGCGCCCCTGCTGTCGAAAGCGCTTCTGTCCGAGGGGCCGCGCAAGCGGGACTGATGGGCCGCCGCCGCTCCCGGCTGAGTGTTTTTGGCTGTTGTTGTTGTTGTTGTTGTTGTTGTTGTTGTTGTTGTTGTTGTTGTTGTTGTTGTTGTTGTTGTTGTTGTTGTTGTTGTTGTGTTGCTGCGTGCTGCGGCGCTACCGCTGCTTGCAGCAATGCACCATTGCCTGGAAGACTGCCAGCCATGTGCTTATGCAGAGGGGATGTTGACCTTCACCTGTTACCCACTGCATGCGTTCCCAAGCCTAACCAACCTGCCGCGGTCGACAAGATGCAAACGGGTCTCGACAAACGAGGGGGCAAGCACGCGCACCAACACACCGCCCGCAGCGCAACGAGATGCACGGCAAGCGAGCAAAATGCCCCGACGGCAGCGCAGCCGGCGCCCCTTGTCTTGGCTGGTGGCACCCAATACCCCGTGCACTCTGAATTAAAGCTCGACCCCTCAGTAGCGGCGCTCCTCGTCGTCTCGACGCCGCTTGTAATCATCCCGCCTGCAGGGCGCACGTGCACACACATGTGCGTCAGGGAGCGCACGCAAGACACCCAAGGGAGCGAGCGCGGCCGGGCAACGTTCACAATTGTGAGGATGCATGCGTCAGTGCATGCAACCCGGCTGAACGATAGCAGGGGCGGACGCACTCCCCTAGTGAAGGCTGCCGCCTGCGGCCGCCGTCGCGACACTCAGCTCAGCAAGAACGCCGCGCCCGCGACAAGAGCCGTACCAAACGCCCTGCACCGGAAGGCCGCGCCGGCGCCGCGTAACCAGCCGCGCCCCGCTCCCAGAAACCACGCACCTTGGGGAGGGCTCCCGCGGCCGCTTGTAGTCCCTGTCGCGCTCGCGGCTACCATACCTCTCCCTATCCCTGTCGCCGCCGCCGCCGCTGCCGCCGTACCTGTCGGGCTCCCTGCCCCTGTCACCCCGGTCCCGCGGCGGCCCATAGTCCCGCGGCGGCGCGAACTCGCGCGGCGGGCCGCCGCTGCGGTCGCGGTCCCCCCTGTCGCGATCGCCGCCGCCGCCGCCGCCATACCTGCTCGGCGGGCCCCTGTCGTCGTACCCGCGCGGAGGAGG
>NW_014012340.1:13141-16498 GCF_000611645.1 Monoraphidium neglectum
GTCGTACCCGCGCGGAGGAGGCCCGCCTCGGTCGTCGGGGCGCCTGGCGGGACGACGGGTCGGTGTGGTTTGCGAGGGAGGGGCGGCGCGGGGCCGCGTGCACCGCGGCGGGGCGTGTCACGCGCAGTACTCGTGGCGGGGCCCGGGTGGGCGGGACGGCGGCCCTGAGTGCCCCTGAGTAGCAGGGCAGCCTGCTTGCTGGCCGGGGGCTGCCCTGAGGTTGCTGCCGTGTCATTGAGACGGCCGGGGCTTGCGCGGGCGGCGGGCGCCGCCGCGACTCACCGGGGCACTTACCCCTTAGCACTTACCCCCCGGCTTTGCGCACGCAACGAGGGACAGCAGCGGGCCCTGGGGCTGGCGCCTTTGAACACCGCCGACGTGCAGAGAGGCCCGGCCTCCCTGCCACGCGCAGCCTGCTGATGGCTCCCCTCCCACAACGAAGACGCACCCCTGGGGCCCTTTGTGCCCGCGTTGGACCCAACCCGCTTTGAGAGCCCGCGCTTCCCATAGCTGTGGCAACAGCAGCCAGGCAGGCAGGCAGCGGCCCCCAAACGACGCGCGCGCCAACATCGCCACACAAGCCCTCTCATTCCTTTGTGTTTCGGACGTCGCCAGCCGTTGCAGAATTGCTCTCCGAGGGCACGGGTGCGGGGACGCTGCCCCCCTTTGCAGCAGCCCTCGCAACCCCGCGGCCCGCGCCGCACGTCCGCCCTCGCCCGTAGCTCCCTCCTCTCTGCTCTCGCCTCCCTGTGCCTGCCCCCGCCCCATTCCCCTCGCCCCCTCGCCCCCGCCGTACCTGGGAGGCTCCCTGTCCACCGGCGGCGGCGCAACCCCCGCCGCCAGAGCCGCCGCGAGCGCCTTCTTCTTGCTCTGCTTGGGCAGCCGGCTGTCGCCGCCCAGGCCGCCCGCCAGCCGCATCGGCCGCCTGCGTCGGGCCGATGCCGGGGCCATCAAAGGCGTGAGCAACCCCTTCGGGTGCGGCGCAGCGCAGCCCCGCAGCAGGGAGACCCCTTGTCAGGCGCCCCTCCAACCAGCCTTTCAGCCCGCCGCCCCGGCACAAACATATACATACAACCCCAAGAAAGCACCCTCCTCTGGAGAACCGAAACCCTGCGCGCACCATCCCTCCACCGTGCGGCCGCGCTCCACGTCCACCAGTATCCTGCGGCCCTCGATCTTGACGCCGTCCATGCTCTTGTAGGCCTCCTTCATGTCCGACTTGGACTCATACGTTATGAACGCGTAGCCCCGAGGCTTGTCTGGGGGTGGAGGGCGGAACGGGGGTCGAGAGTGTGACAAAGAGTGTGTGTGTGTGTGTGTGAATGTGTGTGTGCGTGCGTGTGTGTGTGTGTGTGTGTGCGTGTGTGTGCGTGCGTGTGTGTGTGTGCGCGCGCATGCATGCGAGCACGCATGTGTGCGTATGTTTACACGTAGGCATATGTCTACATGGATATACATACATGTGGAATGATGACTCAACCAACAAGATGCAGCGCTCAGGTGGTCTGCCGCGTGAGGAACAGCGCATGGGCCCGCGCCCAGGTGAAGCTGGCCCGCCGCCGCCGTCCCCGCATGCCCCCAACCCCCGCCTTCACAGGACCCCAGGGGCCGCCCCATTCCCTTTCGTCCCCCCGCGCCCGCGGCCCGCGCCCACCCTTGTCCTTGGCCTGCACCAGGCGGACGTGCTTGATGGGGCCGAAGCGCTCAAACTCCCCGCGCAGCCGGCGCTCCGTGACCTCGTAGCTCAGCCGCGATATGAACAGCGTCTTGAAGGGGTCGCCCTGGTGGGGGTGGTTTGCGGTTGGTGACGTGTGTGTGTGTGTGTGTGTGTGTGTGTGTGTGTGTGTGTGTGTGTGTGCGCGCGTGCGTGCGCGCGAGCGCATTCCGGGGGGCAAGAGGGGGGGACATCATCTTGTCTGCCGGCAGGGAGTTCACCTCAACGCTCATGCCCCGGGGGCCGGGCCAGCCTCCACATACAGCGCCACCAGCCAGGCATAACGCAATGGAATTCAGTGGGAAGCGCCAGCCCCCGGCCTCGGCTCACCTCCACCAGGGGGTCTTTGTTGGGGTCGAACCGCGCCACCCGCTCCTCCAGCAGCTTCGCATTCTGCTGCAGCTTCCACGCTACAAGGCGCTCGTCCCTGGCAGCAAGGAGAGGCGGCGGCGCCGGCGGTGCGTGGGGGAAAGGGGGGCAGGGCTGGGGCTTGGCAAAGACCCCTGGCTGCGCGGGCGGGCGCATGGGTGTCACCACCGCCGCGCCGCGGCCAGCCAGCCCGGCCCGGAAGCGCCTGCAGCCCGGCACCACAAGCCCGACGACCTCGCAGTCAAGGCGGCGCGATGCAAAGCGGCCCCTCGTCCCCCCGGCCCAAGAAGCACGCCCCGCCCCTGCAGGCGCGGGCGCCGCCAGGCCCCACCCACTTTTCGAGCTTGGTCTCCGCGTCCACCCGCGCCTGCACCACCAGCTCGGGGTTCCTGTACTTCCGCGGGCTCGGCGGGCGGTCCTCCGGCCGCGGCGGCTCGTACTCCGGGTCGCCTGGGGCCGCGAACTCGTCTAGGTATTGGCCGACGCCGCTGTAGGGCTGCTTCGGCGGCCGCTTCGGGATCGGCTCAAGGAACGGCAGTGGCGGGTTGGCGACGAACAAGCGCAGGATCTTCTCCGGCAGCCCGGTGGGGTGGCCGGTTTTGACGGACTCCTTGAGGGTCTTGGTGATGACGCTGCGCGACGGCTTGCGCCACGAGTCCATGGCGGCGCCCCGCGCGCGCCGCGCTGCGGTCGGGCTGTGCTGTGGGTGGGGCTGCCGCCGCGGCCTGGCGAGCTCTCGCTGCTACTTGCTTTCAAGATTAGCCGATATTATCTAATTATGGCCCAGATGTGCGCTGTTGACGTGAACTTGGCCGCAGCCAGCAAGATCAAGATACTAGTCTGCCCGCGCCAAACTTATCCAGAGGGTCTAGATGAGACTAGATACGTGCAGAGATTCTTTGTGGCACACAGATGCTTCAACCACAGACTGTGATCTTGCAGAGTGGCTCTCACAAAGTCCCAGTGCCGTTCTCAGCTTGGTCGGCTAGCAATGTGATGGGCTCTTACTCGACAGGCATCATTCCCTGACACATGCCAACGCTGGCCGCTTGCACGCGGTGGTGGCAGCTGCTGCCCCAGTAGCCGCTCATCAGTACAGCCATGCGGATTGGCACCCCTTCTGCCCGCACTGTCTCCATGCACTGTCACTGCAGCCCGCCATCTGTTGAATTCTATCGTTTCAAGGGATTGAACTACACACAATGAACACGTGTTTGGCTGCAGAGAGGAACAAAGCCTTGTCAGTTGAGAACATGTCATCTGCTCCGCGGCGG
>NW_014012339.1:0-11672 GCF_000611645.1 Monoraphidium neglectum
GCGCGTGGGTCTGCCCCCACGAGAAAAACCTGCGCGGCTGCGGCGCCCGCGGCCCGCCCGCCGGTCGCCGGCGCGCTACCCCGACCGGCTTGACAAAAAGTGACATGAGGCATACGGTTCAGCACTCTTCAAGCTGTGGTTGCGGCAAAGGTTCCAAGTGTTCCATCAGAATGTTCTCGAAAGCAAGCGGGGAAGCACGTGCAGCTCACCAGCACGCCCATGGTGACGAGGGCCTCGAGGCACCTGTCGGCGTCCTTGTTGTACACCCCGTAAAACAGCTCCATCAGGCCGCCACGCACGTCACCGGGGATGCGGCCCATCATGCCTGCGGTGGCATGGGTTTAGGTTTTAGGCATGGACGGGAGGACGGCGGGGGGGAGAGACAGGTGTGGGGGGGAGGGGGGGTTCCGGGGGCGACACCACCAAGGCGAGAGCGGCGCCGAGGCCAGGGGTTGGGGGCATGCGAGAGGTTTGGGGGAACGCCAAGGAGTGGAGGCTGCAGTCCCGAGGTCGGGCCGTCGCAAAAAAACTGTCGCCGGGCGGTTGGTCACGGGGGCAGGTGCCAGCCGCCGTTAAGCTGAGTTCAAAGGCCCAGCAAGGACAGCCGGACATGACGGGATGCGAAAAGGAGGGAGGGGAGGTGCAGTCGTCTCACCGAAATCGTAGTAGATGAGCTTGCCGGTGGAGTCCACGGCCACGTTGCCGGGGTGTGGGTCCGCCTGGGGGGTGGGGCACGGGAAAAATGCGACAGACGCGCGAGGGTGGGCGGGGGAGGAGGGGAGAAAAGGGGGCCGGGAACTATGCGAATGAGACGGCCCGAAAACGGTTGCGGCCAAGCTGCGGGCCGGGACTTGCCGCAGCATTCTCACGGCACATCCCCCTGCTCGGCATGCAGGCGGCAGGGCCCCCTCCGAACGCTGCACATTACTATGGGCTGCGCTCCAGACTGCTGCCAGCCGAAGCAACCCCGCAGCGCGCGGGACCGAGCAGCGGCTGAAGGGCCTGACGAGGGCGCGGCCGGCGCCGGCCCGCAGCCAGGTCGGGCGCCTGGCTGGCTTGGTAGCCCAACGGATGATTCCCCACAACTATCACATCCCCGCACCCGATTTGCTCATGTCAACACTCCCATGGAACGCGAAATCGGCGGCACATCCCATACAGCTGCCCCGCCAAATGGGCACAGCGCCCGCCCCCCACCCCCCCAAAGAAACAAAACGAGCGGTCAACCAAAGTCAAACGCCAGGCCGCTGCACTTACGTGGAAGAAGCCGTGGGTCAGGATCTGCTGCAGGTACGACTCCACCGCCAGCCGCGCCAGCCGCTGCCTGTCGAGCCCCATGCGGTCAATGGACGTGCCGTCGTTGATCTTGACCCCGGGGGCGTACTCCAGGACCAGCACCTCGGCGGAGCTGTACTGCCAGTACACCTTGGGCACCTGGGGGTAATCAGGCGGAAATCGGGGGGTTGGCTGGTAGGTTGAGGTTGAGTGGGCTTGACTTGAGCGCCAGAACCGTGAATTTCCGCAGCCAGCCTGCAACCTGCCTTGCCGACCCTTCACGGCCCAGCCTGGCGCACAAACCCCGTCGCACAGTCCAGCCCTACGCACCCGGACCCAGTCCACTTTCTCAAAGTTCTTCCGGAACTCGTCGGCGTTGCGGCCCTCCAGGGTATAGTCGATCTGGGCGGTCGCGGCATCAGAAAACAGTTGCAGTCAAAGGGTATCCCAGCGGTGTGCCGTATCGCGAGGGACGGAGGCCAGCGCGCAGGGGACGCAGGGCAGCGCGCAGGGACTCATCAGACACGCCACAAACAGGGCAGCTGCTGAATAGGGCGTATTCGTGCTGTACACAACCGCTGCCTGCCCAGCCTTCACGGTGCGGCTAGCCCGCAACCTGACAGTGCACGCGCCCTCGAGTGCACAGCGCACGCCAGTGTGCGCCCTCTTCGCCCCCCGCGCACCTCCTGGTACAGGATGCGGCTGCACTCGTCGTAGATCGCCACCCAGTCGCGCGCGGCGCCGTCCGTCTTCGGGTCCGCCTTCTGCAGCCACACTGCCAAAGCCCTGCGCGGCGGCGGCGGCGGCGGTTGCGACGCCAGGGGTCGGACGTTGATGCTAGTGACGTCATGGCGGTGTCAGGGAACTGCCATCAAGCTGTGGTGAGGTCTGTGCGCACGTACGCACGTGCACGCACACTCTCTCTCTCTCTCGAGCGCGCTTACACAAACACATACTTGTTGTGTTATGTCTCTGTCTCTGTCTCTGTCTCTGTCTCTGTCTCTGTCTCTGTCTCTGTCTCTGTCTCTGTCTCTGTCTCTGTGTCTCTCTCTCCAACACACACACACACACACACACACACACACGCACGCACGCACGCGCACACTGTCTATCCTCAACTTTCTCGTCCTCTCTCCCCCTCGCTGCCTCTCCCTCACCAACCACCCAACGCGGCCCCGCCCCCCGCCCCCCCTTCACCGAATGTTCTTGAGGTCAATGTCAAAAAGCTCCTTGAGCCCCGGCCGCTGCACCTTCACCACCACCCGCTCCCCACTCTCCAGCTTAGCCAGGTGGACCTGCCACATTCGCCACAAATGCGTGCATTTTCAGATATTGGTAAACGGGGCTCCAAGCAGCGTCCAGGTCTCAGCCTCCTGCGTGCTGCTCCCTATCTGCGAGCTTTCTGAGGCCCAGAACCCAGGCAAAACAAGGTGCCGCCGGAATCCCGCCGCCACGAACACTCAGCAGGCAACCGCCACGGCGACATCCGGGGGACCAGCGCCCAAAATGCGCCGCAGCTGGATTTCGCCACCGCCCGCGCGCCGCACCTGGCCGAGGCTGGCCGCTGCGATGGGTGTGGGGCTGAACTCCGCGAACACCATGTCCGGGGGCGCCCCCAGGTTGGTCTGCAGGATCTGGAGCGCCGTCTCGCTGTCAAACGGCGGCACGTTGTCCTGCGAATTTGACGCGCGGCACGGGCGCGGGGAGGGGGCGGTGAGGCGGCGCGTGGTCGGGCGCGGGGCGGGGGTGGGGGCGCCGCTCAGAGCTTCCTCCGGTTCAGTGCGCGCTGCGAACAGCGCGGCCTGCGGCGCGTCAACCGCGCCCTCCGCTCGCGGGACCCCGAGCCGCCCCTGCGTCAACCTACTGCCCCAGCTGCCGGCTGCCCCCAGGACGGGCCGCCGCTCCGGCCGCGACAGCGCCGTCCGGCAGCCGCGGGCCCCCCGAGGGTGCAGCCGCCCCCCCTCTGCCCCCGTTGAGTCACCCCACCTGCAGCTTCTCCAGCTCCCGCACAAACTCCGGCGCCAGCACGTCCACGCGCGTGCTGAACTGCTGCCCGATCTTGATGAAGGTTGGCTGGGGGATGGGATCGGCCGCGTCGAGGACAATCCCGGGGTCAGCAACCCGGAGACCTTGGCAGGCAGTCAATTTGGGGGCGCTGCAGCCGGCAACGGCTCCGCTGTTTGCAAGCTGCAGCGGCGTCGGCTGCGCGTATTCCAGGCACGGAGGCCCCCTTTGACCGTGGGGCAGGATTATCCCCTGCATGTTGATGCGTAGCAGCCGCCCACGCGCTGACTCACCCCCAGCTTGACCAGCCCCTCCCGCAGCCACACCGCCAGCTCGCTCTTGCGCGCGCTGACGGCCTCTGCCGTCATCCCCTTCTTGCCGCCCTTGTAGGTCCAGGCCTGGCCCAGCAGAAAGTACTTCACCGCAAACGCGAACGCAAACCCCCAGATCTCGCACGTGCGCTGCAGTCCGCGGCAGCGCGGGCCGTGGGCGCGGCGGAGGGGCGGAGTGATGGTGAGGGGAGCGGCGGGTGGGTAGGCAGCAGGGGCGCCGGCCGCAGGGGGGAGGGACCTGCCTGCGCCGCTATCCCACGTCGTGGGCACATGTCGCCTTTCAAGGCGAGCAGCACGCGCGCTCCCCTCTAACCGGCCAGCTCAACTGGCCCCTCATGAGCGCCACCCGCGACAAAGCACACAATCACCGCGTGTCGACCCCAGCTGCTGCAGGGCGCTGGCCTCGCGCCAAAGCACGCTTTGTCCCGCCCTAGATGCGCGCCGACGCCCACCTGCCACACTGAGTAGGTCTTGAACTTGCTCCACCGCCCGCCCGGGTTCTTATAGGGCGTCCCCGCCGCTGTCCGCTGCCCCGACCCCGCGGCGCTCTCGGTCACCGCGGCCAGCTCCAGCTTCCCGGCAGCTTCCATGTTCTGGTCCTCGTCGATCGTGTTGAGCAGCTTGTCACGAGCTGCGGGGGCGGGCGCGGCCTTGGCGGCAGGGGCGGCGACCGCGACGGCGGCGGCGATGGCAGCAGCGGGCTTGCCATTGCCGTTCAGGCTGGCGGCGGCGGCCGCGGCGGGCGTGCTGCTGACATCAACACTGGCGACCACGGTGTCGACGGCGGCAACAGCGACGGGCTTGCCATTGCCGTTGAGGCTAGCAGCAGCAGCCGGGGCTGGGACGGGCTCCCCGTTGCCATTGAGGCTGGCGGCGGCGGCGCCGTTGCCGTTAGTGGCGGCGTGGCCGTTGCCGTTGCCGTTGCTGCTGGCGGCGCCGTTGAGCTGTACGGGCACGTACTGCACGGTTACGCCGTTGCTGTCAGGGGCGGCGCTCGCGCCGTTGCCGTTGGTGGCGGGCAGCACCTCAGTCTCCACCGTCTCGGTGGCCACCGCCTGTTGCAGAGTCGTCATGGCACAACCAGTCATCAGTCAGGACCCAGGCATGGCAGAGAGTTCGCAAGGCGTTCGCAGAGTTTGTAACCCGGTGTAATATGTCCACTCTGAACATAAATTAAGAAGGCGCGCTCCATAGCCAGAGCGAATGGAAGCGTGCGCAGCGCGCACACGCGCACAGCAGCGCCGCGGCGCTGGTCGGACGGCGTGACACCAGATGATGCGGCAGCCCGTAGCGAGGCTCCAATTGTGTTTTACCTCGTGCAAGCGGACGTTCGTCCTCCTCCCACCCAGAATCAGGCTACCGGGCTGCCTGGTGAGGGGCCCGTGCTGAGCGCTCCTGGGGCGGAGGCCGTGGGCCACTGGGAGCGGCCTGCGGCAGGGCCGCACGGCCGGATTGCCAGCAACCCGTCCCTGCAGCATGACGCCTGGCGGTGCACCCTGGCGATTAATTGCCCGGCGCGCCTGACTGTCGCTTGTCGTGGAACAATTCAAAGATGGTGCGTACAATCAATCGTAAAATCGCAAAACGCGCCCGTTGATTCTGTGTCAGGATGAGATGGCTCCCCTTGATTCGCTTGGGTGTGGCGCACTCTCATCAAGGCCTGCACAGCTGTGACGCAAATGCACGTCGTTCTAGTGGACGTTTACCGTAAAAGTACCAGCTTGCTGCAGCCGGTGCAGCACATATGGGCGGCACGGTTGCAGGCCAAACGCCTGTGACGCCGTGTCGATGTGCTGCCACCAGCAACCTGCCGTTTGGGTGCGGCACCGTTCAGCAGCATTGTTCGCTTGTTTGAAGCGAACATCCAGCCAGCTGACCTTGCGGGCGCTGAGGACACTGCGATTACAATATTTGTCGAGCGGAGGGTCAACACTGACGCGAATTGCGCGTGCTTGAGCAATGCTCTCATGGTGGTGCAGGTGCTGTGGGCGAAACCAGGCCGCAAGCCTATTTGAGATGAAGTAGCAAGGGGGCGCACAACCTGAGCCAATGCTCACGTGCTGCCAGCAAGAACGTTGTTGCAAATGCACGGCATCACGCGTGCCGGGGGTTGCCAACGGGTGCAAGGGCCGGCAAGCGAGCACGCTGGACGGCGCGTAACTCCGGCGAGCGGGATGCAGGGTATCCTCAACAGATTTGTTAGAAGCAACTCGACTTGCGCTGGTTGCTGTTTGTGTTTCAAGCTCCGATAGATCCTTCATTTCCGGCCAAATCAGGGTCTCTCAACGCTCGCTCAGGCAAATGCTTGTCCCCCACGCAAACCGATGGGTCCTTCCGGCAGCCCGGCCGGCGCCGCCCCCCAAACAGCCAGTCATGCCGCAAGTAGCAGGGATGCCCACGCCGCCAGGTGTCGCGCAGTCTACTTCATGTGCAGGGCGCCGGCAGCCATGCCCAGCAGGCCGCCGACAATGACGACCCCCGGCTCGAAGAGCTTGAGCTGGTCCACCGCTGTGAAAGCGATGATGCCCAGGCACAGGGACGTGCTCGGGAAGGGGCTCACCTGCAGGGCACACGGTCGGATCGGGCAGACTCGTGGGTGTATGTGGGTGGTATCGGAGGGCGGTCCGATGTGTGGAAGACGAACAGGTTGGCAAAGGGCCCGAGTGGAGCTGCCAACCGAAAGTAAACCCTCAGCATGACTGGGCCGACCAGACCCACCTGCAGGGCGCCGAGCGTGAGGGAGAAGACGGATGTGATGATCAGGCCCACGCCGGCGGCGTTAAAACCGGGCAGTGCGCGCTTGTACACCGCCCAGTTGCGGAAGGTGCCCCAGAACGGCATGATGCCGAAGATGATCTGAGGAGGGGGAAGCAGGACGGGCGTGGTGTGCGTGTGTAGGGTGCAGGCATGAGGAGTGACACGCTCGGATGCCGGGCGGCGCTCGTGCGCGGCGAGGGGAGTGCTTCGCAACGTGTGCAGGGCGTACGCAGCCAGAGAGCGAAGCACACATGGTACCGCCTGGTACATCTGCCCCCGTTCCTCACCCCTACCCAGGATGTCGCGAATTCAGGAGTGTGTGTATGTGTGTGTGCGTGTGTGTGTGTGTGCATGTGTGCGCGCCAACCACCCACCAGGATGCCGGGCATGAACAGGCCGAACCAGGCCAGCAGCGTGCCCACTATAAACACGTGCCCCGAGTTGATCGCCATGATCGCCCCAAGGTAGGCGGAAAAGTTGAAGAGCGGGCCGGGCAGCGCCTGCACGATGCCGAGGCCGGCGTAGAACTGCTTGGAGGTGACCCAGGTGTCGGGGCGGTCGGTACAGACGAGGGTCCTGGCGTCGCAGTTCTGCTGCACGACCTCTGTGTAGAGCATGGGCAGGACGACCTGGGGGACAGGGGGGAGAGGGGCAAGGGTGTCCGGCTGTTGATGCAAATGCCTCGGAACGCGAGGAGTGAGAGGTGCGAGACGTTGAGCGACCAAGGGGTCACGGACACTGTAAATGGGCCGCCAGCCAGCCGACGCTGCGAGCCTCCTCCGGATGGGTCGCGGATGATGCGCCACGCTCGACGCGCGGCCGCGCGCGCCCCTTGGCATGCCTGTCCGCTGGCATGCGCGGCGCCGCCCCCAGCCCACCTGGCCGCCGCCATAGATGATGCTGCCGATGCGGTAGAACGCCTCCCACCACTTGAGCAGCAGCGGCGGCGACGGCAGCGAGCGCACCACCGCGATGGACACGATCAGCACAGCCACCCAGAGTGCCAGCGTGAGGCCGCCCTGCACCTTGTTGAGCCCGTGACTGCGGATCGACTCATCGTCGACCTGTTGTTAGGGTGGCGGGTGCGAGTGATCAGGGAACAAATGCACCGCAAGTTTGACCACACAATACGTGAGGCTTCAAATCGGTCAAACCGCTCTGCTGCAGATGGCTAAGACAAGGCAGTCAGGCAGCGGAGCCGGCGGCCGGCCAGCAGGCAGGCAGGCAGGCAGGTAGCCAGGCAGGCAGGCAGGCAGGCAGGCACGCAGGCAGATGAGCAGTCCCCGGCTCCCCACGCGGTCCGCGGTTGCTCACCAGGTTCTGCGGCACGGGCTCCTTGCGGAACCAGGACCAGGCCAGCGTGAGCAGACCGCCGGCGATGATGACGGCGGGGAACGTGTACGCCTGAGGCCAGTAGTAGGCCAGCACGACGGCGGCGGTGCAGATGCCGGAGCGCAGCCAGCCGGCACAGAGCTTGCCGGCCATGGCCTTGGCGGCGGACGCGACCATAGCCACACCGACGGCCGAGACGCCTGAGGGGCGGGGCGGGAGGGGGCCGCGTGGCCGGCCGCGTCGGTGGATGCGGGACGCGGGCGCAGTCCGCGCCGCGCGGCGGGCAGCCTTCATGTGTCCAGCACTGCTGTGCTGAAAAACGCCTCGACCCGCCATCCACGCACTTCCCCAAGGGCAGCGTATCGATCAGCTATGACGATCACAATCCACCGTGAGGAGCGCCCCCTCTCACCGGCGGTGAGGCCGCTGAGCACGCCCTGGGGGTTCTCCAGGTACTTGGCAGCAAACACGCCGACCGCCGTCATGATGAAGGCCCCGGGGTACTGGAACAAGATGCCGGAGATCAGGCCGCCTGCGGCCGCGCACGGGTGCAGGGGTGCATGAGTTTGCAGCGGTGGGGTGGTGGCACTTGGCGACCCACATACCGACCGGCCGGCGCGGGGGCGGGGGGCCGGCGGCGAGGGACACCGCATGGCAGGGCTTGATTGGGGCGTGCAGCCGGGCTGAGCGCACGCGGCCGCGGCCGCAGCGAGCGCCTGGGACAAACGGAGTTATGCCGCCAGCGGGCCCGGTGGGCTGCGCGGTTTGCACCTGAGCCTGCTTGCTAACGCAAGAGCTGAAAGGTTTGCTTGCGTGCGTATGCGCCTGCGCGCACACACCCATGTGCTCAACCGCTCCATTCACGCGCACACACACCAAAACAGACACACATACGCAGCCTTTCCGCACATCAGAACACAGGTGTACCGGTGGGCACCTGCACAAACGCAAACGACCCATGCTCACACACCAGCTCCGCGCGCCCCGCACCTGGCACGCCCCTTTTGATGATGCCGATCGAGAAGGATAGCTGAGTGGACGCCGGCCCTGGCATGCACTGACACAGCGCAAACAGCTCTGCGTAGATTTCGGTGCTCATCCAGTGCAACTTGTCCACCAGGCGCTGCGGGGAAATGCGTGGGGGAGCCGGGGTGGAGGGAGGGTCCAGGACTGTGAGCGCACGTGGCGGACTGGCCCTGCTGCTGTCAGTGCCGAGCTCACTCAGGGGCGTCTGAGGATGGAAGACACACCCGCCACAACTCTGCCAGGGTTCAAGCGTAGAGACTTGAGTACAGGGGTGCTGGTTCGAAATGAGGGCTTCAGTCTAGAGGCCCGCGGGGCGTGAGGCGCTGGGAGGGCGTGAAAGTGCGCAGCCGACAGGCATCCCACATCCCGATGTGTGACACCCCCCAAAAGGGGCTCGCTCACCCGCTGCATGATGCCGATGTGGGCAGCAGGGCCGCCAAAAGCGGTCCATCCCAGCAGGGAGAACTGCTTGGCGATGTCCACATACGTCACGTGCTCGACGATGGCCACTGGTGCGTTTGCTGCCGCCGCGCCATCGACATCCTTGCCCGCAGCCACTGCGGCGGGCGTCTCCACGCCCAACGCAATTTTGACATCGGCGTTGGCTCCCTTAGATTCTCCGTTGGAGCTGAGGCCACCGCGGTGGTGGAGACCTGCGGATCCCCTCGCCTCATGATCGGCATTGGCGCCTTCGCCGGCCGCCCCTGAGGCGAAACCCTTTTGACCCGACATTAAGATAATTGATACAAGCCGGGCCACCCCAAGGTTCGCTGACCGCGGAGCTTGGGCTCGCGCGCCACCGTAGGCGATAGGAGGGCCACCTGGTGATGCAAGGCTCTTGAGTCAATATTTGCAGGCCCTAATTGCAATCACGCTTGGTACAGCGCTGTGCCGTGTACTGCTTTGACCGCCGTGGTGGGCTAGTGACTGTGAGCGGCACTCGTAGCGAGCAGCGACCCAATGTTGGCAACCCAGCACACATGTGAAGCCAGATGCGCAGTGCACGCCCGCGACTGTGTAAAAATCGTCGTATCATGCATGCATTGACGAAGGTTCGATTACCGAGGGGTAGAGTGGTCACCACCGTAGACACCGCACACGGCAGGTGTGGCAAGCAGCAGTGTGCTCAAAGCGATTGGGGTATCCCGCCCATACCCGTGCCACCGGTACCCCTCGATACACTGAATCACCTGCGCGGTAGGCGGCAGGTCGTTCGGGGCAGCACGACGCGTCCTGAGCCGGTGTTACTGGGGTCAAAAGTATCGTGCGGCGAAGTGGCAAAGTGCGTGAATGCTGTGGCGTGTGTGGGTGTCCACGGCGGGCTCCTGCCGGGGAAAAAGGTGTGCTCGGTGGGATCATAAGGGTTTCCGGGAGTGATGGCTCGACCCTGCTGGCCGGCAGCGGCCAGCAATTGGAGTAGAGTGGACCGGGCGCTGGGCACCCAGTAAGTTTTAAGGACGGGCGCGGGGGTCAGGGCAACTGCCCGTTTCCCCGCTGCCCCACCAGCAAATACTCGCAGTCTCGCACCTTGTGGGAGAGTCCAGCCAGCAGGGAGTGTGCGGTTGTGAGGGGCCTGGTCACTCAACACCCACCCTGAGACCTGCAGCACACGCAATTTGCAATACCAGTACAAAGGGGGTTTGAACCAGCAGTGGTGGCGTCGGCTCTTGTGAGGCACGTAGCATGTGAGGGCGCGCACTGCGGCCCCAGGATTGACTGACACGCACCCTGTTCTTTTCGAGGCAGGCAAAAGCAAGGATGCAGTGTGAGGGGTGTGCTACGCAGCCACAGCATGACTGACATCCAGATGTCGCAATCAATACTTTTCAATCATAGAGTTTCAAGCAGTATGTGTTGCGTGTGTGTGTGTGTGTGAGTGAGTGAGTGAGTGAGTGCGTGAGTGAGCGTGTGTGCGTGTGTGCGTGTGTGTGTGTGTTTGAGAGTGTGTGCGTGTGTGCGTGTGTGTGTGCGCGCGTGCAAGCGCGCATGCGCGCGCGGGAACGAGTGCAGGCGCGTGCATGGGCGAGGGAGTGCGAGTGCACATGGGCCAGGGCGTGTGCACGTCCCTCTAAGCTGCGTCCGGCTGGTTGTCATGTTCAGCACGGCACAAGGAAGTTGGTCTCTGGACACGGGAGCCATGCGCATATGAGGCACTACGGCAGCACGTGCATATCGCACGTTTATGGCAACCTGCTGTGCATCGCGAGGCTGGGCGGGAGGAGCACCAGGCCAGCAATGGGGTAGAGTGTAGCTGATGTGCAGCTGGCAACTGGTCACCCCAGCAAGCTCCTTGCACATCCTAATCCCGCCATCTCTGCATTTCAGACAGGCATGCGTGCTATTCAGCTTGTCGAGGCCATCACGCACGCACTCGCGCGACTGCTCTTTGGTTGCGGAAGAACTGCAAGCAACTGAGTCGCATCGTAGCCAGAAAAGATCAGCACCAACGTGCGGCGACACAGGACAGGACGGGCACAGACTGCGCAGTGAGGCGCAACACTGCAGCGCGCACGTCGCGCAGTGGGCTCTCGGCGCTCTGGCGCCGTTGATCTCACACGGGCTTACACGGTGGTTGCAGCGACCCTGCCTTCCACGCCTGCAGGCCTGCCTTAGTGATCCCGGCTCAAGCCTCCCTGTTCGCGAGCCGGAGGCGGTGGCGGCGGGCGGGGCCGGGCCATGCTGGCCGCTGGCGAGCCGCTGCCCGGCTGCGCGGGGGCGTTGGCGGAGGCGGCGCTCGGCTCGGACTCGGCGGCTCTGCCCTGCGGACCGCTCAGCGTGCGGCCGCTGAACCCAAACGACTTTGGCCCTGTCAAGGTGAGGGCGTGGCCTGACCCGAAGAGGTCACGGCTTACTGATGACGGCGATTTGCGGCCGTCGAGGCCTGTAGCGTTGCCTGGCGCCCTGGCCTGGCGCTCCTGCCAACCTGCACACACACACACACACACA
>NW_014012339.1:12150-15766 GCF_000611645.1 Monoraphidium neglectum
CACACACACACACACACACACACACACACACACACACACACACACACACACACACACACACGTGCACACACACATGCACACACAAACAAACACACACATACATACACAACCTGCACCCCCATAAGCACATACCTCAGCACCGAAATACACACAATATTGCATGCACACGCACACGCACGCGCACACGCACATGCACACGGCTGGTTGCGCCGCGGCGTCTCAGGTGGCTCACGGCGAATTGTTTCCTATCGATTACGACGATGGCTTCTTTTATAAGGCCACACAAGGACTGGACAGGTGCGAACAAGTTACGACTGTAGGTTGCCTTGCGGCGCACCGATCGCTGAGCCCTTGCGCTCGCACCCAGCACGCGTTGAGGAGGTGTACCGACATCAACAGAGGACAGACACCCGGCTGTTGGGAGGACGGCGCGGTGCGGCGAGGCCGTCGTGCCGGCTGCTCATCTCCGGCGCAATCCCTCACCACTCGCAGGATTTTCTCTTGGGGTGCCTTTGTGCAGCCTGGCGGCCCTGGGGGCGGCGAGCAGCTAGTCGGCTTTGTGACGGCGCGGGTGGTGCGACTCCATGAGTGCGACTCGCACGTGAGTGGGGCGCTTGATGGGCGGTTGCAGGGGCGGCAGCGGCGGCTGCAGCACGCGTGGTAGCTGTGTGGTTGCACGGTCTTCCACAGCCGTGTCGCGCCTCCTGCCATGCCCTCTTGCTCTGGACGCATCGCTGGCCCCCGCCTTGCCCCCTGTGTGATGCAACTTCCGTCACAGCGCTGACTCATCGCTCGGCCCTCTCTCCGCCGCCACCTTGCCCGCATTGCGCCGTCGGCCATGTCCCTCCTCCCTCCGTGAACCACATCCACCCCCCCACCAGGACCGGCAGCTGATGGGGTTACTAAGCCTGGTCCTGGATCATGACAGCGCCGTCTACATTCTCACATTGGGGGTGGTGGACGGCTGGCGGGGCCGCGGCATCGCGTCGCGGCTGATACGGCTGGTGACACAGTACGCAGCAGAGACCAGGTGGGCGGCCTGGAGGTGTGCGTGTAGTTTCTTGTATGCACACGTGTGCCTGTGCTTGTGTGTGTGTGTGTGTGTATGTGTGTGTATGCATGCATGTGTCTGCGCGCGTGCTTGTGTGTGTGTATGCCTGTCTGCGTGCGTGTGTCTTCGTGCATGTGTCTGGATATGTGTGCATTTATGCACGCACGCATGTGCCGATGCCGCGGGGCCGTGCTGGCTTTGTACCCCTCATTCCAGGTGCCGCGCGGTCTTCCTCCACGTCATCACCTACAACGACGCCGCCATACGCCTCTACACACACGCCGGCTTCGTCTGCGCCGGTGGGTGGCTGCGCTGCTTTTGGCATGGCCCGGGGCAGGGCGGCGGGTGGACGGGGACACCGCAACTGACCTATCTCGGGCAGCCAGGTCGTCTGCCAGCCGGCCGCGCTGCCGACCTCTGCTCTTCATGCCCCATCAAGTTCACGCTCGCTGCTCAGCCTGCTGTCACCCGTGACCCCCGCCTCGCCGCCGGCCCCACGTCCACACTCCTTACCACACATCGGGCCGACCGCTGCTCAGGGCGCCTGCCCGGCTTCTACTTCATCCACACCGGCCGTCAGCCCGACCCGACCAACTGCGTGTACGACGCCCTGCTGTTTGTGCACCACACGGCGCCGGATTGGAGCTACAGCGGGTGGGACGTGGTCGCGCTGGCGGTCTCGCCGCTGAGGGCGGCCTGGGGGCGGATTTACGGCTGCATGCCGCAGCTGCTGAGGTGGGCGTTGGCGGGTTGCGTGTGCGCGCGCGTCGCTGTTGGTTGGCACCTGCGTGACTGGTACTGCGTGGTTTTGTGGCCGAGAATGGGTGTGTGCGCATGCGTGTGTGCTTGTGTGCATATGCTTGTGTGCTTGTGTGCGTGTGCATTCCTTGTGTTGTGTGTGTGCATGTGTGTGCGTGTGCATGTTTTTGTTTCTTAGGTATGCGACATAAATGGACATGGCCCGCCATGCTGATCAAGATTAAACCCATTCGCCTGCCACTCACCACCCAAGCAAACGCCGTCCTCGCGCCTCCCCTTGCCCCCTCGCCCTGCAGGCAGCAGCCGCACGCCAGCCAACAGGTGCAGCTGCTCGAGCAGCTGCCTCCAGCACCGTCGACCTTGCACGCCGCGCCATACGCACGCCAGCTGCTGCAGCAGCAGCAGCAACAGCAGCAGCAGCAGCAGCAGCAGCAGCAGCAGCAGCAGCAGCAGCAGCAGCAGCAGCAGCGGCCACCGTACGCCGCAAGCTGGGGTGCCAGGTCTCGGCCCTGGGGCCCCTGGAGGGCTCATGCACCCCAGCAGCCGGGGCTGCCCTACAGCCGGCGTGCGGGCGCCGCGGCAGGCGCCGGCGGCGGCCAGGGCGGGCCCCACCAACGGCAGCTTGAGGAGGCCGCGGTGCTGTCGCAGCGGCGGCAGCCGCAATTGCAGCAGATGCTGCGGTATCTGTTCAACCCCAGTTCGAGGAACGGGGCAGGCGACAGCAACAGCGGTGGCGGCAGTGGCGGCGGTGGCGAGGGATCCTGGGGTGGCGGCGCCAGCGGCAAGCCCGGGCCCTTGTGGGGTTGCAACGGCAGCGGCGGCGGGGGAGGAGGCCGCGGCGCCGGCGGCGCCGGCGTGGGCGCGGGGGGCGGCCTCAACGGGGGTTACGTGCAGCTGCCCAGCAGTGCGACCGGCCCCAACCGCAGCACGCGTGGGGTAGGGGCGCCCACAGACTCGCACGTTGTCTGAAATGCCGATGCGCAATCCCGTGGTCGCACGCGCACCCAGATTACGCCGTGTACATTGGCGACGCTGTGCCTGTGCAACTTTCGTGCCGTGCGGCATCCGTCCGGCGCCGTCGCCAACTTTCTGCCGCACGCGCGCCTTGTACCAAGTCATTTGCCACGCTCCCCTGCTCCATTGACAATACCCCTACCTCAGCGCCACCAGCAGCAGCGACCCACAGACCTTACTAATCTAGTAGCTTCCCTGCAGGGCGCCACAGCCGTGAGGTTTTGCTGCTCGCCAGTCCGTCTTTCCGCGGCAGACCCTTAAATACGGCCCATTTTTAGAAGCCGCGGCCTTAATGCTTGCAGCCTCAGGCGGCGCGCCCCCCCCCCTCCCACTTTTGCCGCTGTCAAACGCTGCGTGAGGCAGCGGTGGCGGCCGCGTTCGCGTCCCTTGCCCCTGCTTGTGTTCGCGCCTCATCCCTTGAACTTCGAATTTGAAATTTTCCAACCGATGCAGCCCCACCCCCTCGACAAACGCCTGGGAGCGGGCCCCCGGCTCACACACCCACTGTAATAGGTTGCCCCCTGCCACCCCTGTGCGTCCGACTTGGCGGCGCAGCGCGGGTACCAACTCAAACAAGGCAAGCTGCAAGTAAGCTGCGAGTACGAAGGCTTTGGGGCCAAGAAAGCCGACGCGTCGCCAGTCTTCGCCTCTGCAGCCTGCGCCCGCAGGACACCACCAACGCTGGGGGCCGAACCGCTGCAGTTACAAACCGCTGTCACTCGGCCTCGCTCTGCCAGTCAGACTGAGACGCCTCTGCCTCTGTGCCGAGATCGGTCTCCGACCCTTCCGTCC
>NW_014012338.1:0-15285 GCF_000611645.1 Monoraphidium neglectum
GACGCTGAGGTGGCGGCGGTCATCCCCTCCCTGCCCGACCCCGCCGCCGCCGCGTCCCTCGACCCCCGGCGCTTGCCGGACGAGTCCATATCCGACAAGCCCCTCGAGCGCGCGCTGCTCGCCGCGACGCGCCGCCTGTACGACCACGCGGCCGCGCCCGGCGCGGCGCTGCAGCGGCGGCTGGGGAACCTCTACACAGCCAGCCTCTACAGCGGCCTGGCCGGCTTGCTCGAACACCACCGGCCGCAGCCCTGCGGCGGCGGCAGCAGCGGGGAGCATGGCGGCGGCGGCGGCGCCCTGGCGCTGGTCGGGCGGCGCGTTTTGCTGTTTTCGTTCGGCTCTGGGGTTGAGGCGGCCCTGTTTTCGCTGCGAGTGGCGGGCGGCAGCGGGAGGTTCACGGCCGAGGCGCTGATCGGGAAGGTGGGCGGGTGGTGTTTTGGGGGTTGCGTCGAGTGTGTGTGTGTGTGTGTGTGTGTGCGTGTGTGTGTGCGTGCCAATGTGTGCGTGTGCGTATGTGTGTGTGTATGTGTGTGTGTGTGTGTGTGTGCGCGCGCGCACGGGCGCGCGTGTGGGCGCGCGCGTAGGCGCACGCATGGGGCGTGCGCATGGGCTTGCGCACGGGCGTGTGCTCGAGCCGGCTCGCACACGCCTGTGCGCAAGCGCATGCGCCTGTGCGATCCAAGGTGTAGCGGGACGGTTCAAACGACTTGCACCAGCGGCGGACCCACGCGGCCCCCAACTATCACACACACCAGCGACCCGGACACTGCGCCACCCCAGCTCTCCAACGCTCACTCCTCGCCCGCCACCCAAATCACTTCTCATGACACAGCAAGACATCATGCGCCGCCTGGAGGCCCGCCACCGCCGCGGCGCGGCCGACTTTGCGGCGGCGATGGGCGCGCTGCAGGCGGCGCACGCGGCGGCGCCGTTTTCGCCTCAGGGGGACGTGGGCGATCTGGAGGATGGCGCCGTCTACCTCGAATCGATCGACGCGGACCATCGGAGGCACTACGCGCGCAAGGGGCGCGCCCCTGCGCCCGCCGCGGCCTGACGAAGCTGCGCCACAATCGCGCGGCCGGATGGCGGAGGCGGGCGCAGCGGGCAGGGCAGGGCGCGGCTGGCGTGCCGAGGCGGGTAGGGGGCGACGCACCGCCCTCGAAAGCTCGGCGCGGCTGCCCTGGCCAGGGCAGGCGTTGACTGCCGCTCCAGAGCACCCCCCCCCCTCAGACGGGGGGTGCGGCATGTGCCAAGCAGCACAGCAAAGTCTTTCCGTGGGCATGCGAAGTTCAGGGGAGGCGCGGTGCTGGGCCGCTGCGACGCCCAGCCTGTGTGCTGGGGGTCGGGGGTGCAGCGCCCGCTCAGCCCGGGGCTGCATGCTGACAACGCGCACCGCGGCACTGTGGCCCGCTTAATTCAGGGACTATGGCCCTGTTTGCGGCCTGCTCTCGGCTTTTACGACGGTTTTGCTGGACGGAAAACCCTGGGCTGCGCTTTGTGTTGGGGCATTCCTTGCGGCGAGTCGCTTTACTCATGTACTTTCGCATATGCAGGTGCATCGCCCGGCCGGCTGCCGGGCCATCTGCTTTGTCTGCCCGCTGGGCGCGTTGGATGCGAGCTCGCCGCTCGCATCGGCCTGTCGGCTGGCTGCCGGCGGCAGGGAAGAATGCCAGTGGGGGAGCAGGGACTTGGGAAAGCGAACGAGGTGCGGCGCCTTGTTTGGCCCTCCCCAATGCATGAACTGAACTCCCTCTGCCGCGGCCAAACCTCGGCCCGCGGCCCTCGCGACGCGGCGTCCCCAGAGAAACGGGGACGCCCAATCCGAAAGTGGCGAATTGTAATCCCTTTCCTGTTTGACCCCGGTAGGCCATGGGTTCAGTGCACTGGTTGCTGTAATCAGATGCTGTTTTGCAGCTCTGGCTGCCGCTGCACACCGGGGAATCGTCTTGGCTCCTACTTGGTGTGTGAGCACAAGCTTGACAAGGCCTGTGATGGAAGCGCTTGCGTCCACGCGGCGTTGGCGCACCAAGCGCCACGCGCATGGCGTTGACCACCTGGGTCACGGCGCACACCACCGGGGCAGAACCTGATGACTTGCCAAGCTCTGCCGGCCATTCCAGGAACTATCGTGTACGTCAATTGTTTGTAATTGTCTACATATACATACAGTTGTTTCAAGATTCGCGGGCAGGCCTCGTTTTCGGCGCGAAAGATCGCTCGCTGCAGTACGCCAGCGCACCATACACGATCCAGCGCGGGGAAGTGCCATTTATCAGTCCAAATCTGTCACTGGCGTCCTCCTTGAAACACAGTTAGAACAGAACAATTGCCCCGGCGTCTCAGATCGAGCAGCGCGCGCCTCCATGGCGCGCCCGCCCGAGCCACTGCCTTCCGAAAGCTGCGACCCCAGCGGCTGGCACTACTACAGCAGCTGCCACCCCTCCGCCCCGCTGCCACACGGCGACCCTGACCTGTGCGGCAAGTTCCTTGTGCTGGGCATGCGCGGGCTGCCGGCTGCGCCCGGCCGTCTGGGGCAGTTGGATGAGACGTGGTGCCGCATCGCACACGCCATCGCCTCTGGCCAGGCGCGCATGCAAAGCGGGGCATGCGGAATTGCCGAATCTGCATGTGCGGCAGCTGGTGCGCCACGCAAGGCCAGGGAGGCCGCAGGGTGAGGAGCCCGTCAGCATGCGGCTCATGTACTCTATGCCATCATCAACGGGCAGGTCCCTCCGCCAGCCTCGCCGCCACGCGCAAACATTGCAGCCTGAATCTGCGATTCAATCCACCGCCATGCCCCCTGCTGATTGTGCCCTTCGAACGCTGCTGTCGCATCATCCGATCACCTGTGCCCGCGCGCGCTTGCCTGCCCCCGCACCCAAGGTGCCAGCGTGTAACGCCAAGGCAGTGGCCGGTCCTCTTGGCGACAAGGCCACCGGCGTGATCTGCGTATATACGCCCAACTACACTGGTGAGCGCTCATAATGGTGAGCAGCTTGCTTGCCCAACAAGCAGCTGCTGCACGCAGCCACCTGTGGCGCTGTGCTGCTCCCCCCCCCCCCCCGCGTTCATCACGCCCACTGCCGCTGTGAGCCCGGGTCGGCATTTATTTGCCTTAAACCTCATCCACTTGAGCGTGGAGAGCCGAGCATCGCAGCCGCTGCTGCCGCCGCATGGCATGGGCGGCAGCTTGACGCGGGCGCCCAAGCAACGCCTTTGCCGTCCTCCCATATCCGCCCGCGCCTGCAGACGTGTGGCAGGTCGCCGAGACAGGCGCCGCACTGGCGCGGCTGCTGGAACTCAAGCGGACGTGAGTGCAGGGCGGCCGTGCGCAGAAGGCCTGCCTCTGCGGGGGCCCGCTTGCTGTTGTCTAGGGAATACAGCCGTGTGTATTCCCGGCTGCACGAAATCGCAAGCAGCATCTGTGCAGCCCCGCGGCTCGCGCACGTGCTTGTGTGTCGCCTGCTTTTGGGCCCCACCGCACGCGGGCCGGCTGCGTCCGGAAGCCTCGCCAGCGTCCCATGCACCTGAAATTTTCCTGTTTCTCGCACTGACCCGCAGCGCGAAGCTTCCCTACAAAACAGACCAGCAGACGCGGATGGTGCGTGTGGACAAGACCTGCCTGTGCCCCGGGCCCGTTTGACCCTGGCAATCACGAGACATCAAGCGCGCAGCTAGGGTCCCAGCAGGCTGGGGCGCAGGCACTTGCGCGCTGTGTGGGCCCCCGGACATGCGTGTGGACGGCCAGTTTTTCCTTGAAGGTGCACCTGATGTGAGCACCCTCCCCTACCTGAAAAGGACGGCGGCGACACTTTTGGCGCCTACCCCCCACACGCACACACACACACACACACACACACACACACACATACACACACACACACACACACACACACAAACCCTCAAACCTGTAGGGACAATATGCCAAGCCCGGGCAGAGGGGCAAAGGTGGGCGCGCCGTCCCGCGCGCGCCCTGTCAGCTCGCGCCCCAGCGCCACGTGCGGCCGGACGTCCGCCCTGTGTACAACAATCCCACGTGTCACAAAGGCTGCCTCTTACATGCGCGCCTGACCTATACCTGCCACGATCGATCACCCTCTGACGCCACAGCGTCCTACTACTATTTCAAAGGAGACACTCTGTACTCGTCAGATACGGACAACCCAGGTACGCTTCCTGGCAGCGCCACGGTGCGCTTTTTGCAGCGCTGTGCATGAGCAGCGCACCCCATGGTGGGGCGATTGGCTGCAATCTGGGGCTTGACCTGTTTCTAAAACCCGCCACTGCCGTTCACAGCTCTACCGCGCGCTCGGCAGTGTGGCGCGTGGCGCATCCTCCAGGCGGTAGAGATGAGGAGGCACTGCCACCAGAGCAAAAGCAGCAGCAGCAGCAGCAGCAAAGGAAGCAGCAAAAGCAGCAGACGCAGCAGGTGCAGCAGCAGCGGGAGCAGCAGCAGGAGCGGCAGACGCAGCAGCAGGTGCAGCAGCGGAAACAGCAGCAGCAGCAGCGGCACCGGCAGCAGAATCAGCACGATGTTGCGGGCTGGGCATCGGCGGCGGGTGACGATGCCATTGAAATCCCCGACTCAGACGAAGAAGACGAGCATGCTGCACAGCAGCAGCAGCAGCAGCAGCAGCAGGTGACGCAGCAGCAAAAGCAGCGCGGGATTGCGGAATGGGCAATGGCCGCAGATAGTGATGCCATTGAGATCCCGGACTCGGACGAAGAAGATGCTTATGCGGCACCCCCGCTGCCGCAGCAACAGCAGCAGCAGCAGCAGCAGCAGCAGCAGCAGCAGCAGCAGCAGGAACAACAGCAGCAGCAGGAACAACAGCAGCAGCAGCAGCAGCAGCAGCAGCAGCAGCAGCAGCAGCAGCACTTGGACCGGAAGCAGGTCCAAAGAGAGCAGCTTCTCCAGGCTGCGGCTCGGCGGCTCGCAGCTGCGCAGGGCTGCGGCAGCGGCGGCCGCAGCGGTGGCGACGGCAAGGGGCTGCACCCGGCTAATGCTGCAGCGCCAGGTGTTTCAGGCAAGAATGCCTTCATGGCGGGAAATGCGGGCGGAGACTTGTTGGGGCGAGCAGTGGCTGTGACAGCGTCCGGTGGTGGACAGCTGAAGGCAGAGGTGGTGTCAGCCGCAGAGGGCCGTGGCAAGCGGCAGAGGGAACAGCAGCAGGAGGAGCAGCAACGGCAGCGGCAGCGGCAGCGGCAAAGCGGGACGGCTGCTTCGCAGCAGGGAGGGGCCGCAGCGGGCGCTGCAACGGCGCTGAGTGGGGGAGGCGACAACACTCAGGAGGATTCCGCAGTTCCGACTGCTGCTGTTGGACTTCGGCCCCCCGACGGCCTGGGGTGCGGCCGCGGCAGCGGCTCTGCTGGAGCGCCTCCTCCCGCGCCCGGCGGGCCGCTCCGCAAGGTGTCACTGAGGGAGCGGGCCCAGCGGCAGCTCGGCGCAGCGGCTGTTGCTGCGATTGCGGCGGGTGCGGCGGCGCCGGTGGCGTTGACCGGCACCAAGTGAGGGTCCACATTAAAGTTATTCATCATCTATCATTTCCACCAGCTACCAACCAAGATGCCACAGACAAAGTTACGTCCGACACTGTCAAGCCCGGCCCATGCCAGCGCCGCGCTCGTCGCTTGCATGCGGCCCGCCTTCAGCCATCGATACGTCTCAGCCGTCCTGGAGGTAGTGGCGGTGCTGACATGTCGTCTCGTGCAGGTGTATGCACGTCCACAGTCACAACCTTTGCAACCATCCGGTGTACTGTAGCCTTGAGTCGGTGGGTCGTGGTGGCAAGCTTGCTCCTGCCCCAGCTTCCATCGCGATGGAAGCTGGGGTGTTGCACGTGCTTGACATCAGCCGTACGCAGAACGACGTTATTCGCATCACAGCGTCAAGCTCAGAGTTGATGTGTGGGCAAGTGGCAGAGAGTGCCGCTTCTAGCTCTCAACCCCCCGCCCCCCCTCGCTGCATGTGCAGTCGGTTGTTCGCTGCATCAATGCCCCAAGCCGCTCAGGCCGCTGCCAATACGAGTGCCGCCTGACAGCCTGCATATCCCCGCATCAGTTTTGCATAAGAATTCACAAACTATTTGAGGGGCTGAAAAGCCAGCGTGTTGCCTATAGAGGCCTCGTAGTCGCGAAGAATGCAGCCGGTCGCGATTGCAATGTGACGGCAGATGCTTCCGCATCATAGATCTTTTCGTCATCAGGTCCTCAAAGTTCAATCCAAATCAGTCTAGACCGCTCAGGCGCCCTGCCGCTTGCTCTTCGCGGCCGATCTAGATACCCGCACCACTTGCGGGCACCACAGAAACACGAGATGGCCCAATCGATGCGCACCGCAGCGACAGGCACCGAGTGCCGCGCATTCAGCAGCGGCAGGAGGGCTGCCGCCCCTCGGGCGGCCGCGCCCGCCCGCCGTGTGCAGCAGCAGCAGCAGCAGCAGTGCATGCGCGCCGCAGCGCCCGCGCCCATGGTGGCGGCCCGCAGGCCCACGCTTGTGCAGGCAGTGGCTTCCCAGCAGTCTTCGGCGCAGCAGCAGCAGGCCTCTGGCGAGAAGGTGATTTTTGGAGCAGAGTTGCCCGTGCGCATGTCATCATTCGGCGCCTGGGAACGCTCATTGCATTTTCGTGCCGCTTGGCATTCTGCCTCGGCCGCTGGGAACAGCACTTGGTGTGGCACATCCAACCATCCCCCGCCTTCATCACTGCTGCTGTTATCGACCTTGTGCGCCGCAGGTGTGGTGGGCGCTGGTGGCCAACGCCGAGTTCTACTGCGCCGAGGTGCAGAACGAGTCGGTGGCCGAGCAGCTGCGCGAGAAGGCGCGCTACTTCCGGGAGCAGGGCAAGGAGCAGGACTTCTTCCTGGTGCCCAACCCCAAGTGGCTGGACGCCAAGTACCCGGCGCAGGGCAAGCAGGTCCGCCGCCCCTGCCTGGCCCTGGTGTCGACCGACACCACCTGGATCACGTGAGTGGGAGCTGGACGCACGGGTGGCACATGGGGTTTTGGTGGGACCTTGCGGCAGGCAGGCAGATGCATCCCTGGTTGCTGATGCGTGCCGCAGCAATGGACTGCCTGCCAGGCCATGGAAAGGGTCCCGCATTCGCCACGGCGTCTGAGAGCCGTTGAATTGCGATGTGAACCGAAAGGCCGATTGCAGACTGAGTGCCTGCACACATGTCAGAACGCAATCATAACATTGGCCCATACCGGCAAGCCAGTCTGACGTCAATCTTCATGTTTTGAACCCATCGCAACCTCCGCCAGCTTCATGAAGCTGCGCCTGGACCGCGTGCTGAAGATCGAGCTGGTGGGGCTCACCACCGAGGAGGTGCTGGAGGCCGGCGAAGCGCTGCCCGAGTTCAAGCGGCCCGAGATCAAGACCTCCCCCTACCCCTGGTACAGCGCCGGCTGGTGGGAGAAGTTCTACCCCCCCAGCTCCCAGTAGAGCGGCGCGCCTCCCTTGCTCCTCCTGCCTCCCCACTAGCCTTTCCAGAGCGAATTTTTGAGTGAGCGGCTGCATGACCCGCACGCAGCCATTGTGACCGCTGCGAACGGACTGGCGTCATGTAATGCAGAGTGACTTGTTGCGAGGCTGTGTGCAGAAGGTCAGAGACATGTGTCGGATGTCCTCAACGGGCAGAATCGGTTTGTACGCGTCATGTGGTTGCTGGGATGGCACCAAGGAAGGCCGCATGGCGGAGGCAGGCTGATAGCATAGGTGGTACCTGGCGGACAATGGTAAAGTGGCTGCTGTGAGCTTTGCAAGAAAGGGGTTGGGGGCTGGAGCAAGTAGAGTAGCTGGCAGTACAGTACTGCGATGACAAATGTCAGTACGGCATGGATTGTGTCAGTCAACCATCTCAATGACGCTGGTTTAAGGCTGTTGAAGAACCTGACAGCTGTCATCACTGCTTGCTGCCCGCGTACGTGCTATTTGTATGGTGGGCAGCCTGCCGGAGAAAGCATCATTGTGGGCTGACCTCTGATGAGGCATGCGCAGATTTTGCATTGTAAACGTCCTGCTGTGTGCAAGAGGATTATCTGGTTTGCTTGGACTCGGACGTGCTGACGTGCCCTGCTGCAATGCCTCTTGAGGTGCCGTCAACCTGCGGTCAACTGTGGCCTGAGGCAGGTTTGGCAAGAAGCACACCAAGCGCGAGCCTGCTATGATCAGATCCTGCAATTGCAAAATATCAAGCCTACGTGAGATACCTTGATAAGCCCAATTTTTATGGCTTGACACACGGGGTGCCAGCGGGCAAAGATCTCAGCTGGTTGTTGCGCTGTCGCGCTGCATCGCGACACGCACCCTTTGCCACTTGGCCCGCTCTGGCCTGCCCAGCGCTCAGCAGATGTGAGAGACTTTCTTGGGACTATTTATGACGAGCTTTAGCCCTCATATACCCGCTTTATTGCCCATATGGCCACATTCCGTAAAGAATGCGGCCGGTCGCGACGTGCAGTGACGGCAGATGGCCACAAACGGCAGATCCTTGAGTCTCACATATTACTTGAACGAATCCCAACAGTTTGTGCCCGCATACGGTCCCTCCCGCTCGCCTTTTCCTGCCAATCTAGTCCCTTATTGCACTCGGAAACCGCAACAGAACATACATAATGGCCCTTTCAATGCGGTCTGCAGCGGCAGGAACCGGATACCGTGTATACAGCAGTGGCAAGAAGGCCGCCGCCCCTCGGCCGGCCACGCCCGCCCAGCATGCTCAGCGGGGGCAGCAGTTCGGGCGCGACAGTGCGCCCGCACCCGCAGTCGCAGCCCGCAGGCGCACGCTCGTGCAAGCCGTGGCCACCAAGGAGGCCGCCTCGCAGAAGCAGGCTGCAGGCACCAAGGTGACTGTCGCTGAACTTTGACTGGCGGCCCCTGCGCCTGCGCTCCCGCACAACCGATCACCCAGCAACCGGATGAACACCTGGGCCTTGCACCCCAAAACTCCTCCGATGCCGCGCTTTCCGCCACCCCAGGAGTGGGTGGCGCTGGTCGCCAACGCCGAGTTCTTCTGCAACGACGTCCAAAATGAGTCACTGGCCGAGCAGCTGCGCGAGAAGGCGCGCTACTTCCGGGAGCAGGGCAAGGAGCAGGACTTCTTCCTGGTGCCCAACCCCAAGTGGCTGGACGCCAAGTACCCGGCGCAGGGCAAGCAGGTCCGCCGCCCCTGCCTGGCCCTGGTGTCGACCGACACCACCTGGATCACGTGAGTGGGAGCTGGGCGGGCACTTCTGGCTGCCTTTGGGCAGATGAAGACTCTGGTCAGTCATTCCTAAGGACGAGTTGTTCGTCGTCAATTTGTGCTGGAGATGGCTGGTAGCTTGCTTGCTTGCTCGCTTGCTTTATAGGGAACGCGCTCCAGCAGCGACCGCGGCCTGAACTCCTTGCAGCTACAAAGCGGTGCATCCGGACACAACAGGGCGACAGGACAACAACTGCTGTCCACTGTGCCCCCGTGTGCCACCCCGCACTTGCACCCTCAGTCGTCTGGGCACCACGTGCTGGCAACACGTTCACGTCGTACCACTTCTTCCATTGACCCAGTGCTTGACCCAACCGACCCACTCTTACTTGTCCCTTCCCCCTCCTGCCTCCACCCCTCCTTCGGCCAGCTTCATGAAGCTGCGCCTGGACCGCGTGCTGAAGATCGAGCTGGTGGGGCTCACCACCGAGGAGGTGCTGGAGGCCGGCGAGGCGCTGCCCGAGTTCAAGCGGCCCGAGATCAAGACCTCCCCGTACCCCTGGTACAGCGCCGGCTGGTGGGAGAAGTTCTACCCCAACTAGCGCGGGAGGCTCAATCTCCCTTGGTCGCGACACTGTTACGGCCGCCTTGTCGCAACTGCGGCAAAACGGATGCATCTGCACACGCTTCACATGCCAGTGCGCGCCAGGACGCCACACACTGACTAATCAGTGTCTTGGCGCGGAGCCGACCCTGTGGCATGCATGCAACAAATCCCTCCTTCAACCTGTTCGCTTGTCGCCCCTTGATACAATCGTTTACTTTAACCCTTTTCAAGTTTCACAGCTGAGAGCTGAGTTGTTTTACCATGTTGTTAAGCATTTAGTACGGACACTCGTTTGAAGCAGCCGCAGAGTGAAGATGTCCCTCCGACTTTTGTTGGTGCCCTGCCGGGGGCAATACAGCTCCCTAAAGCTTTCATGTGGTTTGTAAGCCATCCTGAACTACTCAGCTGTTTGTGGGCTCGGCGATAAGGTGCAGGGGCAAACCGTGTTAAGATCAACAGGAGGGTGGTGCAGGCACGTGTGACGGCGCTTCGTTTTGCCACTGACAAGCAGCCTCAGGACCTGCCCGTGGCAGGCGTGTGTGTGGGCGTAAACTTGTGTGGATATGCTGGATTCAAGTCTTTGGACTTAGTTGGGGTTTCCCAGCCTCCAAATCAAGGCCTTGCTCCGACAGCAAGAGAACAGCGGCGATTGTGGTGGCCGGCAGAGGGTAAGAGTCGGACAAGCCTGATGACACACCAGCGGGCAATCCAACAATCACATGCACGGTGTGCATGCATGTCAACGCATGCGGGTGCGTGCATGCATGCAAACATCAGGGGCCGTGCCTTGCATGGCCCACCCTGTCAGGCGCTGCTGGTCAGCGCTGGCGGGGTGGCATCATGCACATGTGAAGCGTCTTGTGCAACTGTTGGGGTGCCCGTCATACCGGTACCACTCGCTTGTCATCAAACTTTAATCGTGGTGCAGATGATGCATTCGTATATCATCTTCTTCTGAGTGAATCCTGCTCCCGAGCTAGCCGGGCGATCGGTTGATCGGTGCACACCTTTCATCAACAGCTTGTCAGCGGGCGTGATACGCAGAGGCACACGCGAAGCACATATTTTGACACGATGGCAGCGCAGCCAGCCAACGGCCAGCATGAGGCACAGGCGTCCGCAGCGGCGCCGACATCGGGTGCCCACGCAGGCTCCTACGAATTCGCCACAGAGGCGATCCATGGCGGCCAGCGCGTGTGCCCAGTGACCGGCGCCGTCTTCCCACCGCTATACACGTCCTCCACGTGAGCGCGCCTGCGGCTCGTGCGGCGCCCGACCTTTACAGCGCTCTATCCCAGCAATGCGCTTGCTTGCACACACGGTCAGCAGTCACAATATCAGCGACCAGGCCCCGGAGCCCTCTGCCCAAGCAGTGGCCGGCCTGCCACTCGGCACGCTGCCTTCCGGCGCGACGCCGCCCGACACGGCGCGCCATCCTCGTCAGAACCCGCGTGGACACCCCTCCACCCGCCGCCCTCTCCCAGGTTTGCGCAGCAGAGCCCGGGCGTCCACCAAGGCTACGAGTACTCCCGCTCCCACAACCCCACGCGCTTCGCGTTTGAGCGTTCATACGCCGTGCTCGAGGGCACAGGGCTCACAGAGGAGCAGGATACCACCCGCGGCGCCTTTGCCTTCGCGAGCGGCCTGGCGGCGGGCGCGTGCGTGCTGGAGCTACTTGACGCCGGCTCCACTGTTGTCTGCATCGACGACGTGTGAGTGCCATGGCATGCTGCTGCTGCTGCTGCTGCTGCTGCTGCTGCTGCTGCTGCTGCTGCTGCTGCTGCTGCTGCTGCTGCTGCTGTTGTGGACGGTTGAAAACAGCAGTATCGTGTCCTGTATGGACAAATGCTTACCTTAGATTGCAATGACTGCCTGGCATGCTGCGACCAATCTTCCCACCTTACAGCAGAATTGGCTGCAGCCCCCTCCCCGTCCCCTTGCACCAAACATCACCCCGCTCCCTCTCACACGCACCGCACCCCCTCCCCGCATCGCCAATTACCCCGGCCCCCAGCTATGGCGGGACCTTCCGCCTGCTCAACCGCGTCCGCGCGCGCACCGCGAGCCTGAAGATTGTCCGTGCTGACCTGGCGGATGATGTGGCGGCGGAGGCGGCGATCGTTGGCGCCGCTAGCAACGGCAGCGGTGCAGCGGACAGCAACGGCGGTGCCGGGGTTGGGTCCAAGGTGGGGTTGGTGTGGTTGGAGACACCCACAAACCCGACGCTCAAGCTGGCGGACATTGCAAAGGTGGGGATGCGGTAGCGCAGCGCGAAGTGAGCAGCGTTTTGCCGCCGCACGTGCGTTGGACGGCGCACTCCATCCGGCAGAAGTGTTTGAAGCGGGTGGCAACGTGGATTCCAAGGCTTGACGTGCACTTAACTGTTGGGCCGCGCATGCAGGCCGACTCTTTGCTGCCCGTCTTGGATTGCGGATTATCTCGAATACAATCCAGCTGAAACGGTCCTTATCACAAGCAGCGGCATCCCGCGCCGCACGCCGCTGCAGGTTGCTGAGCTGGCGCACAAGGCGGGGGCGCTGCTAGTGGTTGACAACACGTTCGCCACGCCGGCGCTGACGAGGTGCGGCGGTTGTGGCGCCGCCCCCGACCGCTTCGCGGCGCTGATTGCAGCGGCGGTTCCCCCGCGCGCTCGCGGCTGCGAGCAGCAACGCTTGGTTGATCGGCTGCGGGGTCGACGGCTGCCATGCGTTTGCAGGCAGGCAGGGGGCGTGGGCCGAAATTGCAGGCCAGCGGCGGCTTGGCAGCTGCAGGGGTGCATGCACAACCTTTTTGAGGCCTGTGCGTGGTCAAAGTAGGTAAATCCACATGAGACCCAAACGGCCCTGCATCCCATGCGTGCGTTGCTTCCGGTGCCTGTACCTACTTCCTTAGGCCCCTGCAGCTGGGTGCTGACATCGTCCTGAGCTCAACCACCAAGTACGTGGCCGGCCACTCGGACACGGTGGGTCTGGGGTTACATGCACATGGTGATCTATGGGGCGGTGTCCTGCGAATGCTTAATGGCCTAGCTGCAGGCTTGGACAGGCGGGGCGCCGCAGCTCTGGAGGGGTAGCCCATCGTTTGGGCACTGTTTTTGGACCCCCGCAACAAAGGGCTGCGGCCAGCGCCGCACCTGCGGCGGCCGCACGCGCGTCGGCCTGCGGCGAGCCCTGGGGGCCGCGTCCAGGGGAACCGCCTGTGGCGCCTGGCGTGTGCCACCGCCCGCAGTTGGGACCGCGGACACCCACCCCTGCCATGTCGCCTGACGCCTCGCAACACACGGCCTTGCCCACTGTGGCACGCGCCCCCATCCTGCCCCATCCTCTCCTGCAACCCCAAAGTCCTAAACCCCGGGTTCACCCCCGCCCCCACGTGCTAGACACACGTGACCGCAAGCCGCCCCCACGTGCACGCCCACCGCCCCCATCTCGGCCCCCAGGTCGGGGGCGTCTTGGCCACGCGCCACGCTGACGTGGCGGAGCGCCTCCGCTTCCTCCAAAACGCGGTCGGCTCCGTCATGAGCCCCTGGGACGCCTACCTCACCCTTCGCGGCGCCAAGACGCTGCACGTGCGCATTCAGCGCCACTGCGAGAACGCCCTCGAGCTCGCGCGGCGCCTCGAGGGCGCGGCCGCCGTCGCGAGGGTCGTGTACCCCGGGCTCGAGTCGCACCCGCAGCACGCACTCGCCGCGCGGCAGATGCGCCTGCCGGACGCGGGGCCCGGCCGACGCGGCGCCGACGCGGCCGCGTTTGGCGGCATGATTTCGCTGACCCTAAAGGGCGGACTGGCCGAGAGCCGCGCGTTCCTGGAGGCTCTGCGGGTGTTTACGTTGGCCGAGAGCCTGGGGGGCGTCGAGTCGCTGGCCGAGCACCCCGCGCTGATGACTCACGGGTCGGTGCCGGCAGACGAGCGGGCGAAGCTGGGGATCGACGACGGATTCGTGCGGCTGTCGGTCGGGATCGAGCACGTGGAAGATCTGTGGGCAGACCTAGAGGGGGCGCTCGCTGCGGCTGCGGCGGCTGGGAAGCGCGCGGGGGCAGCGGCGGCGGCGGCGCGGGAGGAGAGCTGAGGCGCGGCGTGGGGGCACCGGCGCTGCTGCGGGCGGCTGCTGCCACGCGGCGCATGGGCTGGCTGGACTGTTTGGGTCCTGGGAAGCATGCTGCTGACGCCCTGCACGCAATATTGTACTCTTTTCAAACGCGCTGTAACATCATGCAACTGCCTTGAATGTAGGCAGGATCCCCTGGGCCGGTTTTGATGCTAGCGCACGCCCGAATCAAGGTCGATCACGGACTCGAGCGGGTTGGGCACCCACTTTCAGCGGTTGGGCGGCGGGATGTGTGCCACCGCTCTGGAGCAACAGGCCCCATGCGCGCGTGCGCACACACACGCAAATAGGATTATTATAAGTACACGTAGCTCTCCATTTGCACGTTGGGCCTTGATCGAGAGACTCCTGGTCTGGGGCTGACTCCTCTCGTGAAGAGTGCCAAGTCAGCGCGTCGTCAGCTTGCGGCCACCTACCGATCATATACATTATTTGCGAACCTTGTGCACTTGATTTGCAGCATTTTTCACCGGGCACCCTGAGTCGATCCTCTTCAAACCTCCCCGCGGTTCATCCCACTCAGCCTGCGCGCCCTTGTCCAGCGAGGCAGGCGCCTCGAAGTAGCTTTAACTTAAACGATGGCTCCAGGCGCACAGGTGCTCGTCGCCGCCCCGCCGCATGGCGCCCCTGCCAACGGTAGCGGCATCCCCGGCCTTGCCCCGCCGCTGCCGGTCCTCGCGCCGCTGCCCGCGCCCGCTGCCGGACCCGGCCCGGCCGCGGCGTCACGCGGCTTCGGCGGCGCTGCTGCGGCGTCGGCGCCACCGGCGGTCGACAGCGTACTGGATCTAATTGGCGCGACGCCCATGCTGCGTGTGTCGCGATTTGACACTGGCCCATGCGAGCTGTTCCTCAAGCTTGAGAATGTCAACCCCGGCGGTGAGCGCCTTTTGCCAAGCCGCAACCTAGGAAACAGGCTGAGCATCCAAGGCACCCCGGCGCGGGTCCGAGGGCGCTTGCCGGCGCACGCACGCGGGCGTGATATGAGGGCAGCCGCCCCGCGCGCATGCATGTGCTCATGGCGGCGGCGCCCGGCCAAGCGCGCGAGTGGGGGCACGGCGCACCGCGCAGCCCCGGCCGTGCGTGGCGATAGATGCGAACGGGCCCCCGCGGTTGCAGGGGTGGGGCCGGAACGCTGGCGCGCGCGGCGCACCCGCACCAACACGGCGAGTCACCATCCTTCCACCGCCGCCACCGCACCTTCTCAACCGTCCCGCCCTCGCTTGCCTCCCCGCCCCTCTTTTTTTCAAACATACCAGGCAGCATCAAGGATAGGATAGCCCTCTCCATGATCGCCGCCGCCGAGGCAGATGGCCGCCTGCGCCCGGGTGAGCAGCCCGAAACCCCAAACCCCACCCGTCCCACCCCTACCTTACAACCTCCACCC
>NW_014012337.1:0-2060 GCF_000611645.1 Monoraphidium neglectum
CCCGCCATGTACCGCACCATGAGCGCGCTCTCGCCGCCGCCGCTGCCGCGCGCCGCCGGCGGCGCAGGCGGCGGCGCCGGCGCGCCGCCGCCGCCGAGCCCGGGCGGGGCGCTCGACCTGGAGAGCGGCCTCGACATCTCCGCGCTAATCCACCAGCTCTCCCTCAAGAAAGATGAGGGCATGGTCGATGATAAGCTGATCAGAGATCTCCAGATCATCCAGAACCTCATCGGCGCCCTCAAGGCGCCCGCCTGCACGCCGCCGCCGAGCGGCGGCGGCCCGGGCATCCCCGCCGGCGGCCTCGGCAGCGCCGCCGGCGGCGGGCAGGGCCTGCCTGGGCTGCGCGGGCCGGGCGGCGTGAGGCGATCGTTCAGCTACAGCCCCGGCGGCTCGTGCCAGCTGCAGCCGTCTTACTCGCTGCCGCACTGAGGGGGCGACAGCCGAGGCGCAGTGGGCGCGATGCGTCGCAGAGAGGGGCAGCGGGGCCCTGCCTGAGGGGGAGCAGCAACTGCGCTCCAGCCTCCAGGGCCCCGGCGCGGGCCCGCAGGCGCGCCGCGCACGCACGCAGGCACGCACGCGCACGCTCTCTCGCGCAGCCCCCCGGCACTCTTGCCCTCCCCTCGTGGTTTGCGGCGGGCGGGCAGAAGCATCTCCAAACACAGCCTTGAAGCGAGGTCGTACCGGCTGCCAGCGCGGCGCCATGCATGCACGCGTCTTGCGCCGCTCGCAAGGACCACCGCCCCCGACAGCCGCCAGCAAAATCATTGCGCCTACCCAGCGCGGCTTGGTGCAGCGCGGAGCGGCGTCTCGCCTCGCCCTCCCGTCGCGCCGCTCTGCGCAGCTTTTGGCACAAAAAATGGGTATTCCCGCCGAGCGCCGAGCCAGGCGGCCGGGCGGGGCCTGGGCGGGGGCACGTCTTGTTTTTTCATCCCCGCCGCCGTGCGCGCACATTCAGCAGCTCGCCGGCCCACGCGGGCGCCCGCCGGCGCGCGCCGCGCGCCGCGCGCGCCCCCCGTGCCGGTCCTGGCGCGAGACGCGCGGCGCTCATCCAGCTAGGCTCATGCCCGGGGGCTCGCGCGGCTGGGGTCGCGTCAGGGAAGCCGCTGAGAAGCCGCCCGCCCTGCCGGCCCGCCGCGCCACTTTTGCCCCTGGCGCCTGGCGCGGCGGCGCACGTGTACCCTCTGCCTTTGACAACAAACCATCGCCCGCCCGCGCCCCTCCGCGCCGCCGCCGCGGGGGGCGGGGCGCCCTGGAGCCGCGCGCCGGCGCCGGTCGGGCCCCCACCTCCCAGGCGGCGGCCGCAGGGCGCGCACCTGCGTGTTTCACGCGTGGCGCGGAGCTTCCGCGTGTATCCAGGCGCATCCCCTCTATTTTGACTAGGATTTTGTCCAACCCTCTGGCAGCACTTGATACCAGATGACATCACTGTTCTGCCCGGGCCGGCCTGAAGACGAGCAGCCACTCAAAGGCCCTGCACTCAAAACGGCCCGCGGCCCCAGTGCCCGGCCCCCTTGCCCAGCGTGGCACACGCATGTTGCGTCCCACTTTCCCCATACGTGCGCGCGCATGCGCCCGCGCACCCGGCCAAAGGCGCCGCAGAAGTGCGGGCGTCGAACAGTGGGCGGTGCACGTGGCCGCGTGCACACCGCGGCAGCCCCGGCTTTCTAAAATCGATGGACATTCGGACTCCACGGCAGAACGATCATCCAGCACGGCGGCATGCCGCTGGCCCCTCCACACGCCGGCCCCTACGACTGCCTTTTGCGCCCCACCCGGCGCGTCTGCCGCTTCGGCGGCGGGCCTGACCGCGCGAGAGCGCCGCCGCCGCGGGCCGCGCAGCGCACGCCAGCGCGCGCCCGCGGGGCGAGGCAGGGAGGGCGGCCTGGGCTTGGCAGCACGCGCCCCCACTGGCTCTCTAGGCAGCTATGTGGCAGCAATGCGGCAGGGGTTGTTGTTGGGGGCTTATCGGGGCGGGCGCCACGCTTCGCAGCCCGGCGCCCGCCGCCCCTGTGCCCCGCCCATCACCGTTGACCATTCGGCGCGCGCACACAGAGCCCGCC
>NW_014012337.1:2515-15169 GCF_000611645.1 Monoraphidium neglectum
CCCGCCGCCCCTGTGCCCCGCCCATCACCGTTGACCATTCGGCGCGCGCACACAGAGCCCGCCGGCGCGTTTGTGCGCCCAACACCGCCCTTGGACGCCGCGCTTCGCACTGCTCTGTGAACAAGAGCGCGCGGGTGCGACTGGGGTCGATTTGCGGCCCTCGGATGCCCGCCCGTGCGCGGGCTGCGGCCCCACGCGCAGCCCGCCCTGCCGGGTGTGATGCCTGGCCCCGATTTTCCCACTGTCCGTGGTCAGCACTATCCCTCCCGGCCCCAACCGGTCGGCGGTTCGAAGAAGCATGTGGTGCGTGTTGGTCAGGCTGCGCGGGGCGTGCGGCCCCCCTTGTGCCTCGGCATTTCAATATGCACCGCGCCCGCACGCCACTGTCCGCAGCGCAGCTCGCGCTGGCCCGTTCGGCCTCCTGGCCCCCGGGCCCGCCGCCTTAGCCGGCGCTCTCCCCAGTTGCCGCCTGGCCCCCCTGTCTCCCCCCCCCTGCAGCGCTGGCGGCCCGCGCGGCCGCGCGCGCACGGCACCCGTGCGCGCGCCCGCCCGTGCCACGCGAAGGGCAGCCCTGCTGCGCGAAAGCAGGCGCCCCGCGCAACGCGCACCGCTCCGCCCCTCCGCCTCCCCGCACTGTGTTTTCCCGACCCGCCGCCGCGCGCGCGGCGGAGGCATATGCCTTGAGGGTGCGCGCGCGGCGCCGTCGCCCGCGCGCGCTCCCTCTGGAAGAAATGAACCCTCATCCCGGGCCAGTGGACTCTTTTCACACGGGGCCCGGGAACTGCATCACACAGTTCCCGGCCCAGCCGCCTGCGCATAAAACTATCCATCACTACACCTGTAACACACATTGCAACGGCCGGCATCAGGCGAGGTGGGCGCGAGGCGGGGCGCGAGGCGGGGCGCAAATTGACGCAAACGGCCGGTTGTGGGGCAGGTGTGGCAGGCACGCCACCTGGGGCGGCGCGCCTGTGCAGGCGCTGCTGCAGGCGCGGAGCGCATGAGCGGGCTGACCGGGTGCAACCATTGAGAAGCCGTTCTGCCAGGGCGTTGTGGGCGTTTTATAGCTGCTCGGGCAACAGCTGGCGGCGGCGGGGCCGTGCCCGTGCAAGCACCGCAGCGGCGGCTCTGAGAACGGCTGACGCCTGCTTCGGGCCCCTGTCGTCTCAATTCAGGGGTTTGCAACTTGGAGCGCGATCCAGTTTCGTCGCCAAGGCGGCAGCGGCGCCTGGTCAGCCGGCGCCGACTGGCAAGGCACTGGTTCACGAGCTGACAAACCAACACTTGTGTGTGTGGCGACACGCTCTTATTTGCCAGTGGTGTGCACAGCCGGCAGTGGACCCCTGAGCCTTGGTCATTGCGTTGCTGACGTGACACCGTGACTCACCTGCGCCCAGGAGTCGTGCTTTGTGGCGCTTCTGCACGCGTTGTGTAGTATGAAGCATGTTGGGTAATGCTGAGGCCAGGAACTCCACTACAGTAGGACGTTTCATGTTCAAAATGCATCGGTGCGCAGGTGCAGCTTATCTTGACACCAAGGGGGGGTGCGGTGCCATGCTAGGTTGACGGCTTTTGCACCCGCCCTCCCATTCTGTATGTCCCTCATCGCCGAAACCCTGGACGACTGCCCCACCATTCGCTCGCGTCCATATGACTACAGCGCATGTTGCTTGGCAGGGCGGCCTTTGGGCGACTGGAGAGTCACAACCGGACCCTGTGCCGGAGACAGCCCTGCAGCTGCTGCACCAGAAGCTGCGCCTCCTCGGCAGACCTGGTGCAGCAACCCTCGCACTCTTTGACTGCCCGCTCCCCACGCCCGGCACCGCAACCGTCGCGCGAGCCGAGTTCCCCGTGAACCTCCGCGGGGCGGGGTCAACCTCAGGAGCCCAGGCCGTACGGTGTTGTCAGCCGGTGCGAACAGCTCACCAAGTAGGGCAGGTTTCTGCGTGCAGCCGGCATCTGATGTGGGCAACGTGCACAGGCCACCGCAAGTACACCACACTAAGCACGCCTGGCATGGCGGGGCCGCGCACTGCTTGATAAGATGGAACTCAGGTTACCAGTTGAAACAGAGGAGAGCTCCATGCGCGTGTGTGCAGAAGGGGGTGCGTTGCGGGCACTGTTTGTGGACATTCGCACGACTTACAGCTCGTGTGCAGAGGGCTGGCGATTACCGCAGGGGCAAATGCAGCGCAGCAAGGGGGGGGGGCACACGCGGACGCAGGCGGGGCTGGACAGGAGGGGTCCTAGCAGCGGCTACGAGGCAGTTTGTGCGTGATTGGAGCGGCCAGCGGGGCGGGAGGTGCTCTGCAAAGGCTGCGCCGCAACGGCTGCACGACCCATCCGCAAAACCAAGGTGTTTTCGGTCTTGGGACCATGCATGCGCCTTTAACATGTGTTAGGGAGGTGGAATGCAATCCACACGTGCTATCAGAATGCGTATTGAAGGGCAACTGGGCTGCCCTATGAAACACAAGCATGGTGCTGCAGGTTTTGGATGTGGATGGCACCTGGAAAATGCCACCTACCGCACACCATGGCAGCAGGAACGGCACCTCGCATGGATGCGTGGTGCTGTTGAGAACAGCAGCTTAGAACTTTGCAATCCTGGATGAGCATTACGCTGCACCACATCCGGCACAACAACAACTTGCTAAAACCACCGTCTGTGCGTGGTCCACGCATGTGTACGTGTGCAGGAACCCGTCAGTCACAAAACTCGGCCTTCCAGGCTGCGCCGCTGGAGCGCAACGGTGCGGCAACAATGACATGAAACACTGTGCAGTGGGCCGCGGGCGCGGCGGCTAGCGGGGCCGCGCTGCGCCCCAGTGGGGACGTGCGCCTGTGAGGCGCGGTTGCGCAGCGCAGGCGTGCACGCGGCACGGCACATCAACGTCAGTGCCTACAGGAGCATGCCAAGCTTGATCGCAGCAAGTTGTGTGCGGTTTGGCGTTGGGTAGCCCCTGTGCGGCCCCGCCAAATGCACAGAATGAATTGCGCCCGCGCACAGGGCGGCGGGCGTTTGATTGACCCTGGTTGTAAAGAACAGGAATGACCTCGCTTGACCATGGCCGTTAGGGGGGGGACCATGCGTGCGTCTCGTTCAGTCAGGTGCATGCCGCCCCGCCTGTCGGTCGCTGCAGCCGGGTTAGGGCCCACTTAGTATAGGCAGCGCAGCGGGAGCAGCGGCCTACAGGCTGCGTGTGGCAGCCATGCCTCGCTGTGCGCTCGCCTGCAATGTCACTCAAGACCACACCTGACCCCCTCGGTTTCCGGCGCGCTGCGTGTCTTGCCCTGTCAACGCAGAAATACGCGGCCACGCGGCTGCGGAAGTGCTTCAGAGCACCCGGGCCCCTGTGCGTGGCGTCAGCAGCCCCGCAGCGGTGCCCACAGCCTTCCTCGCGCCCCGGCGGTGGCCGACGCAGAAGCACAGGCGCCGCTGCCAGTCCCAGCCACGCAGCAGCAGCCCCACAAAGCAGCGCGGCTGCTTCCACTCAGCACGCCCGCTCGGCGATCGGCGCCGCAGCCGTCCGCCGCGCCCGCGGCAGCGGCGGGCGGCGCGGGGGCACCCTAATTCGAGAGCAAGACAGCCCTCGGTGCTCATCGCCGCTCCTTGCGGGCCAGCAGCAGCAGCCCCAGGTACGTGCCCGCGTGCACCACCAGCAGGTATGCCACCAGGCCCAGGAGGTACACGTAAGACGGTGACGTCATCCCAAAGTACCGCAGGATGGCGTCCATTTCCATGACGCAGCCAGCGCCGGGTGACGCCAGCGCCTTGGCGAACTGAGGGGTTCCAAATAATGGGAGAGAGGGGGAGAGCGCGTGGGATGGCTGGGGAAGGAGCGAAGTCGCACGCGCGACGCGGCTGCCTGGTGGTGCATGTGCATGTTCAATAGCCCTCGAGCGGCGCGGGGGAGACCAGCAGCCGCATGTGAGGGCCGCGCCAGCTGGCCCTCACCAAGGGGCCGTGCAGCTGCGGCGTCGCGGGCAGCAGCCCCCTGATAGCGTCCACCATGTCCGGCCGCGCCAGCCCCGACGCGCAGCTGAAGACCGCCGCCTCAAACTCGGCCTTCAGGTAGGCAGAGTAAGCAAAGTTGACCGCGCTGGCGTAGCGGAAGGCGGACAGCCACTGGAAGCGCATGTCGGCGAAACGGATAATGAAATTTGAAAAGTACATGTTGAAGGCGCTCCACACAACTGCGGGAAAAAGGGCGTTTGTAGGGAGGGGATGACGAGAGCGATAGGCAGCGGAGGTGCAATCCAGCAAGCCCGTGACAATGGGCCGTGACGGAGCGGTGCAAGGCGTCCAGCCCCTGCATTTGCCGAAGGCTCTCCCATGCCGTGGCGAGGAGCGCGAGTGCGCCCGGATGCGAGAGGGCGGGGCTCACTGGTGAGCAGGAAGGAGGCGTCCTCGTTGGGCATGATGATGGAGGCCGCGGATTGCAGCTGGAGGTGGGTTTCGGGGTTTGGGGTCGGGGGCGAGACGGTCAGGGCTTGGTGTCGGAGGTGGGTTAGGCGGTGCGGGGCGGAAGGAGCCCCTAGCAGTCAGCAGGCATGCACAACACTGTGCCTGCAACGGCACTACCCCCCCCCCCCTCCAGCTGCCTATCGTCTGAGGAACAGCGCCGCCCGTACCGCCCGCCGCACCTGCTGCGCGATGAGGTACAGCAGCACGCTGGCCGCGCCGTTGGTGGCCACAGAGTAGGTGGACAGCCGCAGCCCGGTCATTCCATAGCAGATCAGGCTGCAGACCTGCAGCGGGACGTGTCAAAGTGGCAAAGTTGACACTCGGCAAGGGCTGCCCACTGCTGCAAACTAAGCATGACTACACTGTCTGCAGCCAGCGACATGCTGACGAGGGCTGCGGTGATGCGTCGCCCCCGCTGCCAGGCGACTGTGTCCCTTGAGGCAGCCACCGGGTTGATTGCGCTGAATTGTCACGATAGGCAGCACAAACGGTAGGCCCCACCCTGGTGCTTTGCCGCTGCTGCTGCTGCTGCTGCTGCCGCTGCCGGTGACGGTGCTGCTGCCGGTGACGGTGCTGTCCCGTCCGCGCAATTCCAGGGCACGCACCAGCACGTTGGCGAGAATGAAGGGCAGCACCGCCAGAGTCTTGGCAGCGTAGTAGGGGGAGGGGCTGTACAGCCGCGCGCTGATGTCAGCGGTGTAGTGGCGCTTGTCGGCAGCATACAGGCTCATGTAAACATACCTGTGGGGGGTTGATGGTGCCAGAGTTTGGTGGGGTGAGCAGTTGCAGTTGTGGGAGCACACGGTTTGCTGTTCAAACCGTGGAAATGCGCGCCCCAGCTGCAGCTAGTGCCTCGTGCCCGCAACCACACACCCAGTCGCACCACCCCAGCGCACTCCCAACTCACGGCATGAGCAAAAACTGCAGCGCCATGATGAACAGCACGTTGATGCGGTTGCGCACGCCGTCCACGCCGTCGCCGTCGCCCATCCGCCAGAACACCAGGCCGCACACCACCCCCATGTACGCAAACAGCAGCATGCGGCCGGCCACGTCGGCCGGGTTGCGGACAGTGCCCAGCATTTCCCGCCACACCAGCGCCCTGAGGGGGCGGGAGGTCACAACTCAAGTCAAGATTTGGGCTGGGAGACGGCGGGGCCCACGTACGGCGGCACACTCCGTGCCCTGGGGTGCCTGCTGACCCCTGTTTGCGCGGCGCTGCGGATGTCCTGTCTCCCACTGCTGCTGCTCACGGGCCGAGCAGGCACCCAGCGCTGTTCGTGCCGCGTGATCGCGTGCAACAAAACAATTGCTGACATACCGATCGCTGGTTTACGCAGTGGACCCCCAACCTCACCCCCTCACCTGAAGGTGGTCCACCAGCTCGGCCGCCGCCGCTTGTCGGGCAGTCCCGGCCCCGCCCTGCCCCCGCTGCTGCCGGACACGGGGCTTGTGCTCTCCACGTCGACCGCCACAGTGTGCTTCACCACATCCGGCAGTCCCGCCCGCTCCTCCCGGACCGACCCGTTCGCCGCCACGACCAGCGCCGCCGGCCGCGCGGCGACCGCCTTGCCGGGCAGGAGGCCGGCCAGCAGCTGCCTGTGCACTGATACGGCTTTGAGCGCGCCGGTGCCGTTCTCGGCTGAAGCGTGGCCGCAGGTTGCCCTATAGTGGACGGAGAATTTGGCCGCTGCATCCGCCAGCTCCTCGCGGCTGCTGATGGTGTTGCCGCCGCCCAGCTGGCAACGAGGTTTGTTCAGGCGGCGCGGGACGACGCAGGCGCGTGAGGAAGGCACCCGCATGCCATGCAGATAGATGGCGGTCTGACAGCGGCGCCGACCTGCCAGACGGTATCACAACCGCTGGGCAGTTGCCTGCCGTTGCATTCACAGAAAATGCACACAAAAACAGAAAACACACACATACACAACACACATTCCGCCGTTTCACACACATTGGTATGCAATGCTACCACCAAGCAGCTGGAACACGCCATGCACATCAGAGACGCACTCAGCGCAGATATTCCACTCATCACAACCCCAAGTCAACCGAGTGAAACCTCTGTCCCTCGCTCCGGCTGCTCAACCCCAAGCTTCTCCTTAGACGACCAGATGCGCCCGACAACCGCAAGGCTGCACTCAGCACGCGTGCGCAGGCATCGGCACCCCCACCTGCGGCTTGTTGATGAACCCGACATTGACGAGGTCCATCACCCAGTCGCACGCCGTGCCGTGCACGTCAGACTGCCACGGCCCCATCCCTATGGACTCGAACCAGTCCACTATCCTGTCGCAGCCGCCGGCGTACAGCAGCATGCCGCCCGACAGGAGCGAGCACGTGTCGAACGCCGCCCAGACCGCCGCGCGCGGCTGGTGGATCGAAGCGACGATCGTGAGGCCGCTGTCGCGCGCGCGATCGCGCAGGTGCTCCACCACCGAAAGGGCCGAGCAGCTGTCCAGGCCGCTGGTCGGCTCTGCGGCGCGGCGCGGGGAGTGCCGGGGGCATCGGGCGCGGCGGCGGGGTCGTGAGGGGCCGGACTCGAATCCGGCGCGGCAAGCGCTCGAGTTGGGGGGCGCCCTCGGCCCCGAGAGAGCCTCTTTGTTGGATAACATATCCAGCTGCAGCCCGTGCAGTTGCTGCGCTATCGATGCATGCGGCCACCCTAGCATACACCAAATCGTCTAGAAAACCCAGGGGCATTCCGAAATCCTCACCATCCAGGAAGATGATGCTCGGCGCCGCCAGGATGCCCACCGCGATCGACACGCGCTTGCGCTCGCCGCCGCTGAGGCCGCGCAGGCAGAGCCCGCCAGGCAGCACGCCGCCCACCTGGCGCGGGGGCGTGGCAGCCGGGGAGGCCACAGCTCAAGCAACAGCTGCCGGCGCAGCCCAGCCCCTGCGCAGCATTCACCCACGAGCTGACAAACCCGCTCCCCCGCCTGCGTCACCACACGCCCTCACACCACCCGCCCTGCTTTGCCAGGGACCCACCAGCGTGTCCCGCGCGTGCAGCATCCCCATGGCCGCCAGCACCTCGTCGATCCGCTGCGCCGTCTGCTGCTGCGGCGTCCCCCGCGGCAGCGTCAGCGCCGCGTGCAGCGCGCACGTCTCCCCCACCGTCATCGTCGGCAGGAACGTGTCCTCCTGCGGCACGTACGACACGTGGCGCGCGAAGCTGGCGCCGCGCGCCACGCCGTTGACCGACACCGAGCCGGTCAAGCGCCCGACCGACTTGCGGGCCGCGAGGATGTCGAGGAGCGTCGACTTGCCCGCGCCACTTGGGCCCATGAGAGCAAACATCTCGTAGGGCCGCGCGACGCCGCTCACATCCTGTGGCGCGGCAGGGTGATCGAGCGGGTATACGCGCAGGGGGCAGGCGTCGGTGGGCACGCACGCCGGCCGGGCTTGCTGCAGCCCCTAGGCTCTGAGGGCTGCAAGCAATGGTGGTTTTTGAGCTCGGCACCCCTGATCAAGGCCATACGAATCACTAGGCAGTGATCCCTTGACAACCCTGGGTCGGCAGGGCAGACACCAACGGCAATCGCTGCGCGCGCAAGCCAGCAACTCAATCTGGGCCCTGGCCGGGGGCCGTGCAGGGGCCCCGGCGCACCTGCAGCACCGTCTTGACCCCGCTCGGCGTATTGTACGCGCAGCCGAGGCCGTCCCACTCCAGCAGCAGCGTGGGGCCGACGTGTTGGTTCTCCCGCCACAGCTCGCCGCTGGTTGGCCGCGGCAGCGCCACCTTTGGAGCCGCGCCCGCTGCGCGGTGGAGCGCCAAGCACCGCAGGGCGCGTTAAATGCGCCAACGCTTGGAATTTTTTGACTGTGACCCCGACCCATTCGCTGTCACCGCGCTTGCGCGTGTTTTGGCATGCATCCTAGCGGCTCAGCGGCTGGGCCTCGGCCACCCGGCGGGTGAGAGCAGCCCCCCCGGCCACCGCACCTCTCCAGAAGAACAGGGCACCTAACAGCTTGCTCCATAGCTCAGGTGCAAGACGCGCCAGCGCCTTCGCGAGCCAGTAGGCGGAAAACAAGTGCGCAAAGACAAGGCAGGGCACCCACATCGAAAGCCCTGCCGGGTGAACCTCCGCCATCGTGCTGATAATGAATTATTATCAAGTTTTATAGCGGTGGGCACGGCACGGCGGTGATTTGCGCCAGGCTCGGTCCTGACGGTGTGTGAGAGCCGGTGTCGGGGCCTGTGCACGGGTGATTAAGGCCTTCAAAGGCCCTTTCAAGATCGCGAGCACTGCCGGGCCCTTTCTGCTCGGTCACGACTTTGGTGCCACTCACCCGACCTTTGGCAACCCGCGCGGCAACACACAACGGACTGACCCGAGCGCTTCCCGTCTAGGAACTAAAAGAGCGCGTTCCAAAACTTCCCCATTTATCTAGCGTGCTATCGTGCAGCCCAACCGAAGGCGCCCCACTCGCGCATCTGCCGCGGCGTGCTCTCACCATGGGGCGCTTCCGCCATGGGGCGCCCCACTCCGCGGGCGCCGTCGAGCAGCTGCGTGCCGCGTCCCCTGAAACAGAAAGACCCAAACTCCTTGGCATGCACCAGGCCCTGTTATGTGCCCCTTGGACGAGGCCGCCCTGCCATAGTTCTCACCCGACTCAGGAGGGGTGATCCTCGAGAGATTGACCGCGGATGCAAACAACGCAGCGCGTGGTCGACGGCGTCACTCAAATCGCACATGCTGCTCGACGCACATCAATCGAGCGCCTGTCTCTTGCTGAAGGGCCGGTGCGGCGCCCGTACTGAAGGCAGCAGTTCGCCCGGCCCCGCCAGGCGGAGGCCAACGAGCATTGCCCAATCCACCCCTTTGATGGCAGCCCCGCTCAGCGGCGCTGTCCGGCGCCCAGGTGGCGAGTCCACTTGGGCATGCTCCACTTGGCGTCAACCAAGCAGCAGCTCCACCTGGTCACCGGTGCCCCTGCCCCAGCAGCTGCCCCAAGGGCCACTGCTGTGCGGTCTTCCAGTCTGTCCCAACCCCTACCGATTCCCGCCAAAAAGGTGAATTACCCAAGCAAAAGAACAGCGACACCACACCAACGTCCTCCTGCCTAATGACTGCAAATTTGGTGCCAAACAACACCCCCGTGCATACGAGCAGGCAGAGCAATGAGGCCGAGGGGCATGAGGCAAATGGCAAGCCAAGGTGCAAAAAGATGCCGCAGTGCTGCAGTGGAAAGACATTGTTGTGCCAAAGGTGGATGCATCAGAGAATCAGAGTTTGAAGCCGCTGCCACAACGCCAACATGTCCTCCAGTGAGGTCTCTTGCAGGAAACACTGCCGCCCTGCCGCCGCGCCAGCGGAAACAGCTCGAGCCCAGCAAAGTCTCGTCCGCTCCTGCGCCACACGCGCCCGCGACCACGGACCCTCACACTGCACCGGCAGCAGCCGCGCCGCGCCGAGCACGGCCGCACGCTCCGCTCCCGCGCAAGCGCGCGCGCGCGTCACATGAAGTCGTCGGCGCTGCGTGCCGGCAGGTTTGAGTAGAACGCGCGGAACCCCATCACCCCGGGCACCCCCCTCAGGAAGGGCGGCCGCAGGATGTAGCAGATCGCCACAAACGCGCCCCAGCCGAGGCCGGCCCACCAGCAGAACGCGAACGCGGAGAGCAGCCCCGCGTACAGCCAGGCGCACGCGACGAGGTCCTTGCCGCTGGCCATCGAGTAGAGGGCCTCCGCGGTCGTGGTGACGTCATCGAGGATGTTCTGGGCCAGCAGGGCGTACTGCGGGGCGGAGGGGTTGCGGGCGCGAGGGGCTGGGGTGCCGCTCAGGCGCAGTATGTTGCGGAACGGCTGCTGTGTGGAGTCTCAATCACAGGTGGCCGGCTGCACGCAGGCGACTATCTTGGGCAGTGTGCCGAACGCGAGTCAAACACGCCAGGGTAGGCGCGAAGGAGGCCGCGTGATGTGCCCTCTGCCTACGCTTGTCAACACTTTGGAGAGCCACCCCAAGCGCCCGCGCGCCTGCCGCATGTGGCTGCTGTGGGTCTTGAGCAGCCTCATCAGCCCGCTGAGTGACGTCATCTGGTCCAGCAGCCCCTCGATCGCCGACAGGTCCAGGTCCCCGTCCTGCAGCTGCCGCTGCAGCGCCTCCAGCGTCATCTCCTCCTGAGCCTTGCGGCGGCGGCCGCTGGCGGCGCCGCCACCACCACCCTCGGTGGCGCCGCGGCGCGCGGCCGCGGCTGAGCTTTGGGGGGACGCGGCGGCGTCGAGGGCGGCGGCGTGGGGGTCCTTCGGGCCGCCGCGGAGCTGCTCCCGCAGCATGAGTGCTGCTCGGCGGTAGCTGCAGCAGAAGCCGAGGGGGCAGAGCGATGAGGAGGATTCAAGGGGTGGCTGCGGCGTTCTTCAGCAGCCGCATGTGCAGCCTTGACAAGCTGCATTCATCAAACGGCCGTCCAGCTGTCCGTGCCATTCTGGTTCAAACCATATCAACACCCGCAGTCCTCCAACCATGCGTGTGCACGTGCACACGCCGACAACGCACACAGCCGCACGCACCCACCTCTCCTTCGCCTCCATGCTGCTGGCCGCCTTTCTCTGCCCAGACAGCGCCTTCGACAGATCCCCCACCGAGTCGCCGCTGGCGAACTCCTCTTCCTCCTCCTCCTCATCGTCCTCATCGAGGGGGCAGGCCACCTCGAACCCCACGATGCCTGCGTGAACCTGGGGGGTGGTTAGGGGAGAGGGGTGAAAGATGCTGAGATTACTTGCTGGTGCGATTGCTGTGTGTGCGGTGCTGGTGTGTGTGTTTTGTGCGTGTAAGAGAGAGAGGGGGTGTGGCGAGTGCATGTGTGCATGTGTGCATGTGTGTGCGTGTGTGCGTGTGTGTGTGTGTGTGTGTGTGTGTCTTGTGCTGATTACTGCATTGCTGATTGGGGTGAGCGAACAACCTGCATGCAAAAACCACAAGGTCCATACGCCTTTGCCAGCTAAAACACAATTGCAATATGCACTTGAATGCTTCCCTGACCACTCACAAACACACACACAGATGCACCATCACCTGCAAGAAGGCCAGCCGCAGCATCCACACAGCCATCACCGCGGTGACGCTGAAGAGCCACTCCGCGGGGTGCAGGCAGACGTGTGACAGCACCCACAGCAGCAGCACGTTGCGCCAGGGGCGCTTCCAGAAGTAGAGACCCCTTTGTGTGAGAGGAGATGTGTGTTTGTGTGTGAGTGTGTGTTTGCATGCATGTCAGCGTGTGCGAGAGAGAATGTGTGTGTTTGTGTGTGTGTGTGTGTGTGTGTGTGTGTGTGTGTGCAAGCGCGTGAGAGAGAGGGGGATTGAGGTAGTGTGTGTGTGCACAATCGATGGTCTGAGTCTCTGGGTCAATGGAAGCCGAGTTCACAAGAAGGGCCAGCCCATGGAACACGACCTGCGCTCCCCGCACCCGGCAGCGCTGGGGCAACCCGCAACCACTAGGCGCAGCAGGCACTCACATGGGGTCCAGGCGCTTGGGCACCCATTCGGTGATCTCCTTGAGGCGGTGCAGGTGGGCGCGCACGCGCCGGCGGCTGAGGCGGCCCCGGAGACGCGGCAGAATCTGGGGGACACAGCGTGTGGGGGGGGGCAGGAGAGCCACGTTTGATGTGTGTGTGTGTGGGGAGGGGGAGAGGTGGGAAGCTGTGTTTTGTGTGGAGGGGGGGGAGACGGAAGGCATGCTTGGTGAGTATGTTTGCGGGGAAAGTCAAGTTTGGTGTGTGTATGTGGGGGCCAGGGCATGTGGGGATGGGGGGTGGGGGGTGACGGGGTGGCGACTCCGGCAGGTGCCTGCAGCCCGTGAGCTCTCAATCACCTGCTGTCGGCGCGCCAGCCGCGGCCACAACACGCTGCACTCCGCCACTCGCCACTGGCGCCGCGCTCCGGACACATCAAATGCCCCGCCCAGCTCGGCAAGCAGCAGACACAGAAGCGGGAGAGCCCCGTCAGCGGGAGCGAGCCCACCCACCCGCTTGACCACTTGGGGGGGTATGCTGGGGCTGGCCTCCGCAAGCCACCGCCCCACCAGCGCCTGCGCCTCAAACTCCAGCTGCTCCCCGCTGGCGCACGCCCGTATCGATGACGTCAGCATCGCCAGCGGCAGCGGCGTCAGCAGGTAGCTTCCCGCCAGCCGCGCGGCGCCGAGCCAGCCGGACCAGCCGCACCAGCCGGGGGCGTGGCGGG
>NW_014012337.1:15334-15900 GCF_000611645.1 Monoraphidium neglectum
GCCAGCCGGACCAGCCGCACCAGCCGGGGGCGTGGCGGGCGGAGAGGACGAGCGTCGCGCGGCCGGCGGCGCCGTGGTGGCCGTACTCGTCGCGCTTGTCCCTAAGGGAACGTTTCCACGGGCGCACGCGTTGGAGGGCGGCGACAGGGCGGCGCGGCGCGCTTGGTGCGGGGGCGGGCCGCTGAGCGTGCGCGTTGGGGCGCCGTGCCGAGGCCCTGCACCTGGGGCGGCATTCCTACTGGACTGCCGGAGGCAGTTGCCTCCGGCAGTCCACCTGCCCTCCCCTGGACCCAACTGGTAGGGCCCCCTGCGCCCTCACCCACCCCACTCCCATCTGCCGCAGCTCAACCCCTCGCGCCCCTCTTCCACCGCCTGGCCCGCAGCCTGTAAGCCCCAGCCGCCCAACCACCCGATCAGGCGACCAATAGCAAGCTCCGCCTCCCACCTGCCCCCTCTCTCGCCCGGCCGGCCTTGCGCCCCAGCTGCACCCCCCAGTCCTCCACCCCACTCCGGCCGCATGCCAACCCACCGCACCCGCGCGAGCCCCCCGCTCCCCCCACCGGGCC
>NW_014012336.1:0-15277 GCF_000611645.1 Monoraphidium neglectum
CCCCCGCGCCGTGCGCCGTGGCGCGGGCCCGGCGGGGCGCGGCGAGACAAGACCAAGTCCAGGGCCGCGGGGCCCTCTGCGCGCCGGAACGTGGTGACGCGCACCCCAGCAAGCTCCAGCTTTGTGCGCACGCCCTTGCCAATCTGCAACGACCGGTTGATGGTGCTGTCAAACCTGGGCCCCAAGGGCCGCCCGTCTACCTCCAGCTGCACGCTGACGGCGAGCGGCAGGGATACGCCAGGGAACCAGGTTGCCGGCAGACTCTTGGGGACCAAGACGCCGTTGAGCGCTTTGGGGTAGCCGTCGCGCGTATACACGTTCAGCAGCTGGTTCTGCGCGCGGCGGGCGCGGCGGCGGTGGCGGGCAGTCGGGCGTCCAGCGCCGCCGGGACGCCGGGGGTTTGATCGGAAAAGAGGCGGCGCGCCGCCGCACTGTGGGCGCGCGGGCCGGCGGCCCCGCTCTCGCGCGCGACCGGAGGTGCTCGGAGCGTCGCGCGTGCGGGGGCCGCGTTCCCTGGGATGACGGACGCGCAACCCCGCTCACCACCGGCCAAGTGCTGCCAACGACGACCCCCTCTCCAGCGCTGCCGCAGCCATCGGCGCCGCCGCCGCCACTCTTGTCTCGGTGTTGCTGCCCTTGCTGTTGCTGCTGTTGCTGCTGTTGCTGCTGTTGCTGCTGCTGCTCCTGCTGCTCCTGCTCCTGCTGCCGCCGCTGCTGCTGCTGCTGCTCCTGCTCCTGCTGCCGCCGCTGCCGCTGCTGGCGCCGCCGCCGCTGCTGCTGCTGCAGCCGTCGTTGCTGCTCCTGCTGCCGCCCCTGCTCCTGCGGGCCCGGCTGCTGCGGATCCTTTGAGAGCTGCTCGCGGAAAGCGGCCGCGTCCGGCCGTCGGACGTCTTGATCTGAAGCATCGCCGACGTCGCACTTCTCGCTCTGTTCCTCTGCCATCGCATCTCCCGGCGCCGCCGGTCCCTTTGCCTGCCGTGTTTCCCCATTGTCATCTTGCGCCTGCAGCTGCCGCTGTCGAATTTGCGGCCGGCGCTGCTGCTGCCGCTGCTCCTGCCGCCGCTGCTGCTGCTCCTGCTGTTCCTGCTGGCTGCCGCGCGTAACGACCAGGGCGAGAGCGGCGGGCCCCTCCCGCCGGAAGCCGGTGAGGCGGCAGCCGGCGAGATCAGTCAGGTGGGGGACACTTCTGGCAAGGAAACGCGAGCGGTTGATGGTGCTATGAAACGTGTCCCCCCAGGGCCGCCCGTCCACCTCCAGCTGCAGGCTGACTTCGAGCGGTAGGGGCGCGCCTGGGAACCAGCTGCGCAGCAGAGGCGCGGGTACTTGCGGGGCGTTCAGGCTGCGCCCTATATTGTTGAAGATGAGGCGCTGGTTCTGCGGGTAGGCGGCAATGCGGAGGGTGGTTCATGGGTGCAGGGGCGGACGGCGGTGAACGGCGAGAGGGGTAAGGGCGAGGGAAGGGGTGGGGAGAGGGTACAAGCACGGTTGCATGGACCAAAACGTGATGGGTTTTGGCAGGTCTGGGGACTGCTGGAGAAGCGAGGCCGCCGACCGCTGGGCGGTCCGGCGCCCGCGGCTGCCATGACAGAGAAGATTTGCGCCAACCCCTTGGCCACCTGCCTGCAGGCACGCACTCAGCGCCACCTGCCTGCAGGCACGCGCTCAGCGGCCGCCCCGGACTCGTTATTTCGGCACGGCTTTGCCCCAGGTTAGAAGCTGGTCGAGCTTGGCCAAACGATGCATGAGGTCGGCATTGATTTCATGGCTCCGACAGACTCACCGTCGGCCACGTGGCGGCGGCCCCTGAGCCGCCGCGTCCAGCACGTGAACCTCGCGGCGCTCCGCCCCCGTCTGCGGCCGCCGCCTCCTGCCCTGCGCCGCCGCTGCTGCCTTGGTCGCCGCTGAGCTCCAAACCAGCGCCAGCGGCTGGTCCACCCTTCTGAGGATCCTGATCCTCCTGCTCCTCCTCCTCCTCCTGCTCCTGCTCGTCATCATTATCATTATCATTATCATCATCTTCATCATCATCCTGCTGATCGTCTTCGTCCACCTCCCCCTCCTGCGCCTCAATGTACTGCTGCTGCTGCCCCTCCCTGCACACCTGCTGCTGCCCTTCCCCAGGCTGCTGCTGCTGCCACTGCTGCTGCTGCTGCTGCGGCTGCTGCTGCCACTGCTGCTGCCACTGCTGCTGCTGCTGCTGCTGCTGCTGCTGCTGGGCTGGCGCCACCACCTGCTCGAGTTTCAGTCCTGCACCTACAGCATCGTCTGCAGCACTGGCGATCGCCTCCGCTGCTGCTGCGCCGGAGGGTGCTGTTGCAGGACCCACTGCAGTGACAATGGCGGTGGGTCCCGGGAGCGGGCTCATCGTCCGGGCATTGGTTGCGGCCCCTTGGGCCTCCAGCGCCTGCGTTGGTGAGCTGGGCACCAGCTGCTGGCTCTGTTGGGGCCCGTCACCAGGGCCTGCTGCGGGGGCGGCGGTGCACAGCAGGTCCAACGGCCGCTGTCGCTTGCTTGATGTACCGGTGCTGCACTCCTCTGTTTGACATTGCCTTTTGGATCCTGCGCCCTCGATCCCCTCATGGGGCGTCCAGGACTGCTCGCAACGCATCTTGGGGTGTGAAAAGTATCTGGTGGCGAGAGATGAGGGTGTTGCTTGATGAGTCTACCCGGAAGCCGTTATTTGTATGCGCGGACGAATGTATACACGGCACTGAAAGGCGAACTCCTGTAGATCACATCAGCCAGGTTCGGTCGAAATGGTTCAGGCTCCGTCTACCTGTGAAGCGATTTCCTGCAGAAATTGTGGTAGGTAGTTGCTGAAACCAGGGGCCAGCGGCCGCTGGGCAGCTGTTGTCGCGCCCTGTCTACCGTACACGCGCTGGACTGGGTCAAGGCGCTGGGGTCACGTGCCGGCAACCTGGAAGGGCATTCAAGACTGACGAATGGCTGCATGCAAAATAGCAACAATTACAGTCAGAACGACGCGCACCAACTACTGCTGAGTTGTGAGCAGGCGTGAATATGGCTGTTGTGTGCCGCCGGCAGCATACAGGTCGCGAAACTGAAAAGCTCGCGAAAGCCCGTGGCAGGCAAGAAACAACACCAGCAGCATGGCGAGAGAGAGAGAGAGAGCGGTTTGAGGTAAGGCGCCTTTTCGTGTGACGGCGATATGGTAGTCAGTGTGCGAGGGGTCCAGGCCCAGGCGTGTCGCATGCAAGGCTAGCTGTTCAGCCTGATTCGACGCCATTTGCGTCACAGCAACCAGCCGCGCCGGTCTTTGTGTTGGCTCCAACAGCTGGTTCTGGCGCAGGGATGTCGCACCAACACCGCTGAGTTTTATCGACGAGGATGTCCGTGTTTGTCGCCGTCGACAGCTGAACCAAGCTGTTGATGAAATCAGCCACCAGGCAACACCAGCCACAACTGGTTGACCGGTCATTAGAGGGTTCTGATGTGCCTTACCTGTTTAGCTGATGCAAAGTATGGGCGTTGTCGGGCGGCGGGTCGAGCGGAGTGTGCAGTGCTGGATCAGCTGGGCTGGGGTGTGGTGGTTGCTGGTCAAGCAGTGGCTTTGCTTGCAATGTAAACGAAAGCATGCGTCAACTGCCTTGGAGTACTCGGCCGTCACCGTCTCACTGGGGATTCACAGTGACGAGTGCGCGGCAAGCAGCAGCGTGCGCGGTGGCACAAAAAGCGTGTGGGGTATCCCTGCCCGCAACCTGTGCGCCGGTTCTTGCATCACAAATTACATCACAAATCACTTGAGACATTGTAAAGCTCATCAGTGACCCGCTTAGCTGCGTTCCAATACAGGTACAGCATGCACGTGCATGCTGTGCGCCCACCCTTGGCGTTATGATATGCCATGACCAGCCCGGCCTACAGCTGCGGGTTGGCCATCGCGATGGAGTGGCTGGCACGCACAGGCGGTGCTTGCACGACACGAAACAGTTCATTATTGTACATGAGTTTGGCATGCATCACGGGACGTCCCTGTGATGACAAATGAGCGACGATAATCATGCGAACGTCGCACTGATCTGATTCATCCAGCTGCCAATCCACCTGTAAGCAATTCGTCATCTTGTGAATAAGATTATATTTCTGATTGCGCGTCACGTCCACAACCCAGGATCCATCATGCGCAGTAAGCTGGCACTGGTGCCGTTCTCGGCACTCGAAGAAATATGGCACGATCTGCCTCTCAATGAAGCGGGCTGCAGCGGTGCCACAGAGGCGGAAGGCGGGAGTGCGCCCAGCTCAAAGCGGTCGCGCCTTGAGCTGGGCACCAGCAGCAGCAAGCTGCTGGGTAGCCAGCAGCCGTGCCACAGCTCGCTGCCGCAGGTTCTGCTGGCAGCTGCCACAGCCGATGTCCCGACGACGACACCGCACGCGGCGCCGCACATGACATGTGCTGAGAGAAGGCAGGGGGCGGCAGGGCAGATTTCAGGCCACGCCTCACGCAGCAGCAGTGGCCAGTCCGCGGAGGCGCCAGCACAAAAGCGGCCACAGGGCCAGACGCTGCAAACCCGTCGCCGCCCGACCGCCGCTGTGGCCGGGGCCGACGCCGACGTTGACGCCTGTGGCGCGCCCGTGGGCACCTTTTGGGCTTCGGTGAGCCGGGGCTGGCGGCGGCGGCGCGCTGCTGTTGGCACACTCTGCGTGCCGCTTTCAGGGAGGGGAGTGCACCAGGTGTTTATTAGCAGCGCGCACCAGATGTTATGTTGGCAACATACATACAGGGGCCCCGGGCCCCAATCGACGCCCCCGAAAGCGCGCGCCGCGCATGCCAGCGCCGCCTCTCGCCTCCCGACCCTGCTGCCTCACGCCCCGTCGTCTGCGCACCCACCCTTGCCTCTGCCGCGCGCGCGCCGTCCTCCCTCATGTGAACGCTCTCAACACCCAGTCCCAGCGCGTCAAGTTTACCACGTGCGGGGGCAGTAGGGCCCCCAACAGCGTTGGCGGCATCTGGCTGCCTCGGGCCCTGGCGGCTGCTCTCTATCCCGGAGAGCTGCCGGGCCGGGCCAGGGACGCGCACCCAACGCGGCGCCTCGACATCAGCCTGCAGCCTTTTGTCGATGGGCGGCCCTGGGGGCCGCGGATCGACAGCCACGTAATCAAGGGGCACAAGGTGACGGCGGGGCTGGCCGGGCTGCGGGGGCTGGTGGGGTGGCGAATAGCCGGCTTCCGGCGCGCGGGGGGGCCCGCGGCGCTCGACCTAATTATTGAACGAGGCGACGGGCAGCAGGACGGCGAGGGGGCCGTAGAGGAGGGGTCGAAGGGGGCAAACGAGGGACCGGTCTCCGATGAGGAGGGCAGTGGGGGCGAGGACGGCCGGGAGAGGGGATGGGAGGACGATTGGGAGGAAGCGGAGGCGGCGGAGGAGGAGCAGGGCGGCGGCAGTAGGGGAGGCGGTGATGTCAGCAATCGCGGCGCCCGCGAGGGCGACCTCTTCACGCTGCCAACGGTGAGGAGGCCTCGAGTCACACACGCCGGATCGCAGCCGCTCGCCGCATACCAATCGAGCCAGCCTGTCCCATGGCAGGGCATCGGCCTGCCACATGCCACGCAGGAAGCCGGCCGCCGTGGATGCTCCGTAGGCCTGACCGTCGTTCGCGCCCGACACCCTTGTGAGCCCTCGCATCCACGCCGCCGCCGCATCCGCAGCCGCAGACACTGGGATTCGGGGCGGATAGGAGCGGCGGCATGAAGCCTCTGCTCATGCCAAAGCCTCTGCTGCACAGCTGGTTCCCAGACGTACGCCTCCCGCTCAACGTCAGCCTGCAGCTGGAGGTGGACGGGCAGCCCTGGGGAGATAGGTTTGACACCACGATCAACCGTGGGTTCGGCTTTGGAAAGGGCGTGCGCACTCTGCGGGAGCTGGAGGGCTGGCGGTTGACCGCCATCCGGCGCGCGGCCGGCCGCAACGCGCTCGACCTCATCCTCACCGGCAGCGGTCACCAGCAGCAGCAGCAGGAGCAGCAGCAGCAGCAGGAGCAGCAGCAGCAGGAGCAGGAGCAGGAGCAGGAGCAGCACATGCAGCGCAAGGCGCACGAGCCAGCTGCTGTTCTGCGGCTGCGCCGCGGGGCCATCTGCGATGCGGCCGCGCACGGTGAGCCGGCCGCAAAGCACGCACGCTTTGCAACGGCCATGGCGGCGCTGGGGCTACCTGCGGAGCCACGTCACCAGGTGTTGCAGGGGGCCGGTCCGTCCCCTGCAGGACTGGTGTCACCGCAGTTGGCAGGCGTAAGCACCATATGCAGAGCAGAAGCAGCGGCGCTTGATGGGCCCCTCGTGAGCGGCGACGTGGCGGCGGGGGCGGTCGAGCCAATGGGCGCGGCATCATCCGCTGCCCGTGCACAGCTGCCAGCGGGGCCGGACGTTGGGCCGGCCGCTCAAGCAGGCGTGGCGCCTGCGGCGGCTGCGGCGACTGCGGCGGCTGCGGCGGCTGCGGCGGCTGCGGCGGCTGCAGCTCAGGTGCAGCCGGCCGCGGTCGTGGCGGGGGCGCAGGGGGAGGGGGCAGTCGCTGCGGTCCTGGTCGGCCTTTGTCTGGAGGAGGTGCCCCTGCCCGCGGCGCCCTCCCCGGGGGCCAGCGCTGAGGTGGCCGCTGCGGCCTCGGAGGCGCTGCAAGAAGCTGCCTTCCGGGCGTATGAGGAAGCGCTGCGCGCAGCCGAGGCGCTGGGCCTGCCGCCCGAGCGCGTTGACGCGGTGTGCGGCGGCGTGCAGGCAGCGACCGAGGAGGCGGGCGGGTGCCGGCGGTTCCTGGGGATGGAGTACCCGCGGCTGCGGCGCGCGTGCGCGGCGGGGGCGGTGGATGTCGTGGCCGCGTGGATGGAGCGGGTGGCGGCGCGTGGCTGCTGAGCCGGCCCGTTGATACGATGCCGTGCTATCGAGGGCGCACTGATGCGCCGCTGTCAAGACATATGTCAGTCTGGGCTGGGGTGCAAGCATGGTTGCACCTCCAGCTTCCCCAGGCCCCGTTTATGATTGAGTCGCCTTCAGCTGCTGTGCCTGCCCTGTTTCAAACACATCCCTTCCGTGTCTCTAGTGCGTTCCATACCTCCGCTTTGCTCCAAATTTTCAAGCTTCTGATCATGGGGGTATGAGAGGCTGCTTCCTGTGTGATGCATTATTGGCACACGATGGTGTCCTCTCCAAACGATAGGCCTACAGAATTTGAAATCTGAAAACAATGCTTGAGTTGTAACATACTTGCTCTCATGTCTGCATGACATCAGGCAAAACGAGCCGGAATTGATCAGGCTCCGTCTACTGCTGATCCACTGCCTGCAAAAAGTGCACGAATTTTCTGACTCATTCAGGGCCAGCAGCCGCTGCGCAGCTGTGTGTAGTTGCGCCCTATTCACAAGCACCGGACTGGGTTGCAGGGTGTAGAGATTGTGCGGTGATTGCCGGCCAAACGGATCGCCTTGCTTGCGCTGTAAAGCTGTTGATGCTTGGCTGCTGTCAAAAGCAGGTACGGCATACACGTGCATACCGTGCGCCCACCCCGGGCCTCGTGCCTCTTGACCAGAGCGGTCTGCTTTGGTCTACTGGTAGCAACTGGCGAGCTCGACGCGGTGGCTGGCATGCAGAGACGATGCTTACAGGCACGAAGTGTTGGCTGCTTGTATATGATTTGAGGCACACGGGACGCCCATATGATGACCTGCTTCAGCGACAATAACCTCGATTGCGTGCCGTGCGCAAGGAACTTGGCACTGATCTGAATCGCGCAGCTGTCAAGCCACCTTTAGAGGTTATTGACATTGAACCGTGATGAACTTCTGATCACGCGGCACGCACTCACCCAGGATCCATCATGCGCAGTAAGCTGGCACTGGTGCCGTTCTCGGCACTCGAACAAATATGGCACAATTTGCCTCCTAACGAAGTGGGCTGCAGCGGTGCCACAGAGACCGAAGGCGGGAGTGCGCCAGCCTCAAAGCGCTCGCGCCTTGAGCTGGGCACCAGCAGCAGCAAGCCGCTAGGTAGCCCGCAGCTGTCCCACGGCTCGCTGCCGCAGGCCCTGCCGGCATCTGCCACAGCCGACGCCCCGACGACGCCGCATCACGCGGCGGCGTATGCGGCATATGCTGAGAGGAGGCAGGACGCGGCGAGGGAGGTTTCAGGCCACGCCTCACAAAGCAGCAGTGACCAGTCCGCGGAGGCACCAGCACAGCAGCGGCCAAAGGGCAAGGCGCTGCCGCAAACTCGGTGGCGGCCGGCCGCCGGTGCGGCAGAGGCGGGCGCCGACGCCGACGCCTGCGGCGCGCCCGTGGGCACCTTTTGGGCGCCGGTGAGCCGGGGCTGGCGGCGGCGGCCCGCTGCTGTGGGCACTCTCTGCCTGCCGCTTGCAGTGGAAGGATCGCACCGTGCGTTCCATCACAGCGTGCACCAGCGTTGCTGCTGGCCGACTGCAAGCAGCGGCCCCGATCGACGCCCCCGCTAACTGCGTTCCGCGCTCGCCCCCTTCGCGCCTCCCGACCCCGCTGCCCCGCGCCTCCCGCCGTCCCCGCCTGGCGCCCCACCCGTGCTTGGACGCTCTACACACCCAGTCGCAGCGCATCAGGTTCATCACGCACAGGGACCTCAGGGTATCCAACAGCGTTCGCGGCATCACGCTGCCGCGCGCCCTGATCAACACGATTCACCCCCACCATCTCGAAGGCCGGGCCACAGACGCGCCCACGCGGCGGCGCCTCGACGTCAGGTTGCAACCTGTAGTGGACGGGCGGCCCTGGGGGCCGCGCATCGACAGCCACATTACTAAGGCGCACGAAGTGACGGCGGGGCTGGCCGGGCTGTGCGGGCTCGTGGGCCGGCGGATAGCGGGCTTCCGGCGTGCGGCAGGGCCCACGGCGATTGATGTGATAATCGAACAATGCAGCGAGCAGCAGGATGGCGAGGGGGCCACAGAGGGAGGGACGGAGGAGGAGGGGGCGGCTTGTGCGGATGAGGGCCGTGGGGGCGGAGATGAGCGGGAGACGGGATCAGAGGTGGTTGGGGAGGAGGAGGAGGGGGAGGAAGAAGGGGAAGAGGAGGAGGGCGGCGCTGGCGGAGGCGATGATGTCAGCAATCGCGGCGCCTGCGAGGGCGACCTCGTCACGCTTCCCATGGTGAGCGGGCCTGCCGTTGCACAGGGCGGGGCGCAGCTGCTTCTCGCAGCCGTTTGCGCGGAAGGGCGGCAGCCTGCCGCCGAATTCACAGCGAGCCAGCCGGCGTGCTTCGCCTGCGCGCTCGGCGCCCACTGCCTGGCGCGGCCCGACCACCCGTCCCCCCGCCGCGCGCGCGGCAGCCCTTCACGCCCCAACATCCATGCTGCCGCCGCCGCGTCCGCAGGCGCAGACCTTGGGGTTCTGCGCGGACAGGAGGGGCGGCATGAAGCCCCTGCGCATGCCGGAGCCTCTGCTGCACAGCTGGTTCCCCGGCGCGCCCCTACCCCTGGACATCAGGGTGCAGCTGGAGGTGGACGGGCGGCCCTGGGGGGGCAGGTCTGACACCACAATCGGCCGTGGGCGCGCCTTTGGGAAGGGCGTGCGCACGCTGCCGGAGCTGGAGGGCTGGCGGTTGACCGCCATTCGGCGCGCGGCCGGCCACAATGCTCTCGACCTCATCCTCACCGGCAGCGGTCGGCAGCAGCTGCATCAGCAGCAGCGGCGGCAGCAGCGGCAGCAGCAGCAGCAGCAGCAGCAACAGCAGCAGCAACAGCAGCAGCAGCAGCAGCAGCAACAGCAGCAGCGGGAGCGCGAGCAGCTCAAGCAGCTCAAGGCGCACAACAGAGCTGCCGCTCAGGGTTTCCGCTGCGGCGCCAGCTGCGATGCTACGGCAAACGCTGAGCCGGCCGCAAAACGGGCGCGCCTGGCAACGGCTGCGGCAGCGCCACGGCCGACGGCGGAGCCGCGTCACCAGGTGATGCAGGGGGCCGGGCTGCCGCCTGCAGAGCCAGTGCCACAGCGGCCGTCGGCGGGCGGGGCCCCCATACGCAGAGCGGGTGCAGCGAAATGTCATGGGCCTCTTGTGACGGGCGATGCGGCGGTGGCCATGGGGGCAGCCACGCCGACGGGCACGCCGCCATCCGCCGCCCATGCGCAGCTGACCACGAGGCCGGGGCCGGGACCGGCCAAACAAGCAGGCGTGGCGGCGACGGCGCGGGCACAGGCGCAGCCGGCTGCGGTCGTGGCGGTGGTGCAGGGGGAGGCGGCAGTTGCGGCGGCCCTGGTCGGCCTGTGTCTGGACGAGGTGCCCCTGCCCGCGGCGCCCTCCCCTGGGGCCACCGCTGAGGCGGCCGCGGCGGCCGAGGCTGCGCTGCAGGAAGCTGCCATAGGGGCATGCGAGGGGGCGCTGCGCACGGCCGAGGCGCTGCGCCTGCCGCCCGAGCGCGTTGACGCGGTGTGCGGCGGCGTGCAGGCGGCAACCGAGGAGGCGGTCGCGTGCCGGCGGTTCCTGGGGATGGAGTACCCGCGGCTGCAGCGCGCGTGCGCGGCCGGGGCGGTGGAGGTCGTGAGGGCCTGGATGGACCGGACCGCGGCGCTTAGCAGCTAAGCAGGGCTGTAGATGTGTTTTGTCTTGTCGAGGGCGCATTCCTGCGCGCTATTGAGACATATGTTTATTTGGGCCGGTCTGTGATCACGGTTACATCTCCAGCTTCCCCAGTCCCCGTTTGTGATCGGGTCCCCCCCAGCATCTGCGCCTGCCGTGTTTGAATGTATCTCTGCCATTGCATATTTAGTCCATTCCCATACCTCTGCTGTGCTCCTGAATATTCCAGGTCCTGAGAATGGCGAGCTGCTTCCTTTGCTCATGGCAATAGTGGTACGCAATGGTGTCCTCTCTAATACAGTAGGCCTGCAGAATTTGTTATCAAACAACAATGCCCGAGTTGCAACATAATTGCTCTCTTGAAGTCCTCAGTCTGTATCACATCAGCCCAAATAGGCCAATTCATTTGATCAGGCTCCGTCCGCCGCTGAGCCACTTCCTGCAAAACACGAGTTTCCACACATTCAGGGGCCAGCAGCCGCTGCGCAGCTGTACGTACTTGCGTCCTACTCACAAGCACCAGCCTGGGTTGTGTCATGATGGTCGGTGTGCAAGGGGTCCAGCGCCAGGTGCCCTGCCTTCAAGGCACGGCAACCAGCCGCTATCCTTGTGTGGCCTTCGTGTCGGTCTCCAACAGCTCCTGTTGGCTCGCAGATTCAGCATGGAACCCTGGTGAATTTGACATCAGGGGGGATTTCTTCAATTCTCGGCGTGGCCAGCTGAAACGAGCCGTAGGATGGCTTCTGCCTCTATCTGGACAACACCAGCCACAAATATATGAACTGGCGGGCTGTTGGCTGTTGGGCTCACGCGATGTATGTAACCAGTCCCGACATCACGAGGGGTTTGGTATTGTGAAGATCATTGGCGTCAGAGAGTGCCGGTGCGTGCCTGCTGCGCAACTGACGAAAGCAAGAGTATTGGCGGGTCTCGGGCCAAGCGGCGTGTGCTGTGCTGGGCGAGGTGCTGCAATGATTGCCGGCCGAACATCGCCTTGCTTGCGCTATCAATATGTTCAACAGGCCGCTTGGCTGCTGCCAAAATCAGGGACGGCATACAAGTGCATACCGTGCGCTCGCCCTGGGCATCACGCCCTGACCAGCGCGGTCTGCTTTGGTCTACTGATAACAACTGGCGAGCTCGACGCGGTGGCTGGCGTGCAGAGACGATGCTTACAGACGCAAATTGATGGATGCAGAAATATGATTTGATTACCGTTTGCATCACGAGACGCCCAGGATCTGATGACAACTGACCTACCATCGATAACCTCGAGTGCGTATGCTGTGCGAAGAACACGGCACGGATCTGAAGATTTTCAATATCGCGCAGCCGTCATCAGGTCTTGATTTCGGACGGTAGCGAACTTCTGATTGCGCGGCACGCACACACCCAGGATCCAGCATGCGCGGTAAGCTGGCGCTGGTGCCCTCCTCGGCACTCGAAGAAATATGGAACGATTTGCCTCCCGATGAAGCGGGCTGCAGCGGCGGCGTCGCGGCAGAGGGCGAGACTGAACGAGGCTCGAAGCGCACACGCCTCCAGTCGGGCACCAGCGGCAGCAAGCCAGCCGTTTGCCAGCACGAGCAGCCATCCCGCAGCTCGCCGCTGCATGTACTGCCGGCAGCTCCCACAGCCGAGGCCCCGACCGTGACACCGCACGCGTCGGCGCCTACGGCCTGCGCTGAGAGGGGCCAGGGCGCGGCAGGGGAGGTTCCGGGCGGCGCCTTGCGCAGCAGCAGTGAGCAGTCCGCAGAAGGGCCAGCCCAGGAGCGGCCAGAGGGTAGGGCGCTGCCGCAAGTTTGGCGGCAGCCGGACGCCAGTGCGGCAGAGGCCAGCGCCGACGCCGACGCCGACGCCTGTGGCGCCCCCGTGGGCACCTTTTGGGCTTCGGTGAGCCGGGGCTGGCGGCGGCGGCCCGCTGCTCTTGGCCCACCGACGCTGCCTGCCGCTTTCAGTGAGGGCAGCGCACCACGCAAGTCTTTGGCAGCACGACCCTGATTTGATGTTGGCAAAGTACAAACAGCCGCCCGCATCGACGCCCATGACACGTCCCCCGCGCACGCCCCGCCTCCCGCCTCTCGCCTCCCGACCCCGCTGCCTCACGCCTCGCCGCCTGCGCACCCACCCTTGCCTCTGCTGCAAACACCCAGTCGCAGCGTATCAGGTTCATCTCTTATGCGGACGGCAGGCCCTCAAAAAGCGTTCGTGGCATTGGGCTGCCTCGGGCCCTGGTGACTGCTCTCTACCCTCGAGAGCAGCAAGGCGGGGCCAAGGGCCCGCCGCGGCGCCTCGCCATCAGCCTGAAGCCCATAGTGGAAGGGCTGTCCTTGGGGCCGCCGATAAACAGCTACATAACTAAGGGGCCCAAAGTGTCGGCGCGGCTGGCCGGGCTGCGGGGGCTTGTGGGGTGGCGGATCGCCGGCTTCCGGCGCGCAGCGGGGCCCGCGGCAATTGATGTGATAATTAAACAGGGCGACGGGCAGCAGGGTGGCGAGGGGGCCCCGGAGGAGGGGGCGGAGGAACCGGTGTCGGATGAGAAGGGGAGCAGGGGCGAGGACGGCCGGCAGAATGGTTTGGAGGACGATTGGGAGAAGGAGGAGGAGGGGCAGGAGGAGGACGAGGAGGACGAGGAGGGGGAGGAGGAGGGCAGCGCTGACGGAGGCGATGATGTCAGCAAGCGTGGCGACTGCGAGGGCGCCCTCTTCACGCTTCCCAAGGTGAGCGGGCCGGCCGCTGCACATACATGAGGGGTGGCAGCCAATGATTCGGGCCCACCGAGGCAGCCACACTTGTGCGAGGGCAGCGGCCTGCCACCTGTTCCGGCCGGCGTGGACGCCCCCCAGGCGCCCACGCGCCGGCGCGGCCCAGGTAACCGTGTCGCTGCCATGTGCGTGGCAACCCCGCGCGTCCCCGCATCCACGCCGCCGCCGCATCTGTAGGCGCAGACCCTCGGATTTGGCGTGGACAGGAGCCGCGGGTTGAAGCCCTTGCACATGCCGGAGCCTCTGCTGCGCAGCTGGTTCCCAGGCGTGCCCCTCCCGCTCAACGTCAGCCTGCAGCTGGAGGTGGACGGGCGGCCCTGGGGGGAGAGGTTTGACAGCACCATCAACCGTGGATTTGGCTTTGGGAAGGGCGTGCGCACGCTGCGGGAGCTGGAGGGCTGGCGCCTGACTGCCATCCGGCGCGCGGCCGGCCGCAACGCGCTCGACCTCATCCTCACTGGCGGCGGCCAGCAGCAGCAGCAGCAGCAGCAGCAGCAGCAGCAGCAGCAGCAGCAGCAGCAGCAGCAGCAGCAGCAGCAGACGCTGCAGCAGCCGCGGCAGCAGCAGCAGCAGCAGCGGCAGCAGCAGCCGCGGCAGCAGCAGCGGCAGCGGCAACGTAAGCTGGGGCAACAGGGGCAGCAGCGGCAGCAGCCCAAGCAGCACAAGCACCGCCAGGCGCACAACCAAGCTGCCGCTCTGGATCCGCGCCGCGGCGCCATCTGTAGGGCTGCCGCAAACGCTGAACCAGCTGCAAAGCAGGCGCGCCTGGCAACGGCCGCGGCGACGCCAGGGCCGACGGCGGAGCCGCGTCACCAGGTGACGCAGGGGGCCAGGCTCCCGCCTACAGAACCGGTGTCACCGCGGCCGTCGGCGGGCGGGGCCCCCGTACGCAGAGCCGCTGCAGCGAAGTTTCCTGGGCCCCTTGTGACGGATGAGGAGGCGGCGGGGGCAGCCACGCCGATGGGCATGCCGCCATCCGTCCATGTGCGGCCGACCACGACGCTGGGTCCGGGACCGGCCAAACAAGCAGGCGTGGCGACGACGGCGCGGGCGCAGGCGCAGCCGGATGCGGTTGTGGCGGGGGCGCAGGGCGAGGCAGCAGATGCTGCGGCCCTGGTCGGCCTGTGTCTAGCTGAGGTGCCCCTGCCCGCGGCGCCCTCCCCGGGGTCCACTGCTGAGGTGACCGTGGCAGCCGAGGCTGCGCTACAGGACGCCGCAAATTCAGCGTTCAGAGGGGCGCTGCGCGCAGCCGAGGCGCTGCGCCTGCCGCCCGAGCGCTTCGACGCGGTGTGCGGCGGCGTGAAGGCGGCAACGAAGGAGGCGGTTGCGTGCCGGCGGTTCCTGGGGATGGAGTACCCGCGGCTGACGCACGCGTGCGCAGCGGGGGCGGTGGGTGTCGTGAGGGCCTGGATGGACCGGATCGCGCCGCGCGATTGATGAGCGGGCCTCCTGATGAATTGTAGCTTTCGTGCTGAGCGGGTGTTGATGCGTGCCGGTGCAACATATCCCAATGGGGTGTGAGCGTGGTCGCAGATGCAGCTGGCACTGGCCCCGTTGGTGTGTGCGTGGGTCGAGCATCCATCAGCAGCTGTGCCTGCACCTTTTGAGTAGAGAATATTTTTGGTGTGCTCTCAGTTGGGCCTGCCAACGTTGTTGTTAACACGACAAGTTTCAAAAGGTACTTCTGTCTGCTGCTCGCTTGCTACAGCACCTCAAGTTAAATAGGCTGGCGCGGTCCAACGGGATGGGGGTTTGCGACGCCGGAGTCGCGCGCTCCTGGATCCATCCAGGCTCATGGATTTGGACGTTGAAGTCGCAGCCCAGCCCACCGTCATCACTCCAGTTCGTTGGCCGCAACGTTGCACGAAACGGGGTGGCAAACGATGGCTGTCGCCAGTTTGCTAGGCTGTGTTTGCTCGGTGCCGCCAGGGCCGTCATTGGTCGCCCGCCCGACATGCGCCGGCGCGCCG